>NW_021133868.1:0-104503 GCF_004193835.3 Ostrinia furnacalis
CTCAAACGAAATTAGTAAAACTGCTTAATAAACAAAATAGTAAACAACCGCCATGATGGGCCGGATTGGGCCGATGTTGCCACATGGTACCGATTACCCAGGAATTGGGATTGTAATTCCCTGATTCGCCAACACATTAAGCCTAAATGGCCGACAATTTTGTGAATTTTTATTTAACTAGGTAATCTTAGTTTCAAATATTAATTATTTATTTGTTTAACTTCTGATTTGGTTAGTGAATTGGCTATTTCGAAGAATTTACAAGGAGATTTAAATCAGAAGATAGCAATACTACAGTTCACACTAAAAAGAGAGGTAGGGCCACAGAGAGCGAGATAGATATAAGTAGGTATTTGACTCAAGTTTTTGTTCTAACTCTGCCCTCCATTTTTATCTGTAGCTTCATGGCTGCATGGCTCGTTGAAATATTTAGATGTGTATACTAGGTCGTTTTACGCTACTTTAAAATGTATTGCATTTCTCTTTTGTTACTGGAAATAAATTACTTGATTGTCCAATTGGACTTTGAGTAGATGATTGTAGGAGTTTAGAAATTCAGTTTGAACGAGGTGATTGTAAGTTTGTGTAGCTCCTATCTAACTACATATTCTGATACGTACAGTGAGATAGACTATTCTTAATCCATGAGCCGACTAAGTATTCTATGATGCTAATTAATAGAGCAAGTTTAAACTCTGAATAACTGGCAACTTTCAGCATTGTTCAGCATGCTGTTTGAAGACATAACGTATTTGTAATAACAGTTTATAAATCGGCATATACCTACTTACGCCTAGTTATTGTTTCAGTTAGGTGTCAGATTATTAATTTGGTTATTGGCAGTAGTTAAAGATTTTCAGTTCATCTCCATAACCCGGAAATAGCAAGATATCAACTGATATCCAGTTGTCAACTACTAAACTAGTCGACAACTTATGAAATTCCTTATTACTGCAACTGTCACTTGTTGTGGGTATGTAGTATTCAATGCACTACTCTACACTACTAAAACCACTAACTCAATTGTTCTAACAACTGCCGCGGAGAGTTTAGATGCTGGCCTACATTTCTCTCCCAAATTCTGGTGGAGTTAATTAATGTTCAAGAGTTATGTTAGGGACGTGTAAAAGAGCCATTTAAATGCCTTTCTGAGGATAAATGAATGTTTGCATTCTTATGTTATTTTATCTCAAGTTGCTAAGAGTGCTTAGCTCATTTTTTATGAGATATATCGGTAATTTATAGTGCACAAATTACTACATTCCCGGTTGTTCCAACTAGTCTCAATATCCTCGAACCGGGAGTCCGACACCCGCATCGTCTTTTTATAAGGAATACGACTTCGTGTGGTTTGCATATCTAGTCAGTGTAAAAATAACATTAAAGTAATGACATAGTAATTAATGATGAGACCACATGATCCAGTAAAATTGCTGAGACCACGATTGGTAACGAGGTCTGTTGTAGCCGAAATGCTTACGAGGATGATGTGGAGGCGCAGACGACGTGAGCGTGGCCACGGTAATACTATCTATACAGTATTCCAACTCGGTCATATTTTTGAAATAAATGTCAACAGCCCCGCGGTACGTCACGGTATGACAACATGCGATAGGGCTGCCCACCTACAGTACCCATTCTAATTACATCTGTCTACTTAGAATTTGTATCTAGTTTTGTGATTGTATTTTTTTATTTATTTAGACAAACAAAATACTTTGTGAATGGAATAGGATAAAAATGCGTGTTGTTTTGTGTTAGTAGAGTTAATTGAAAAAACCGGCCAAGTGCGAGTCGGGCTCGCGCACAAAGGGTTCCGTAGCAGCAAATATAATAAACTTATTATGTCAATTTAATCAACCTATCTCAAAAACTATAAGAGATACTTTGATCAAACCAAAAATCGTTGAAAGAGTTAATTAGCATGCATCACCTCTATTTTTTTTAGAATTTTATACCCCGTAGTTATAAAAATAGAGGGGGGGGGACATACTTTTTACGACTTTGAGAGCTGATATCTCAAAAACCGTTCACTTTAAGAAAAATGTTTTTTAGAAAACTTTATATCATTTTAAAAGACCTTTCCATTGATACCCCACACGGGTATGTACATCGAAAAAAAAGCCCCGTGGTTCGTGCGTAATACGAATCTCCATAGAGATTTCGAGATCCCATCGATTGATCACTTTATGAAAGAAGCCTCTCGCCGCTACTTTGATAAAGCGATCAACCACAAGAACCCTCTTATCGTTAGCGCCGCCACGTATACACCCCAGAAAGATGTCGCTGCCCAATACCGACGACCTAGGCATGTCCTAGACGACCCGGACGATCCTATTACCGAATTTCTGAACACAGACATCACTGCCTTAAGCACGCCAACTACTCCACAACACAGTAGCTCGTTACACCGTACTCGCCGGCGAGTACGAGGCCCTGCTTTCCATTTCGGACGGTACAGACATGTACCGGGCCGGTTCTCCCCTATCCGTCCCCCGGACACGGCCTGAGCCGAGGTCCGAGCCTACCGTGGCGCCCTCAGGCCGCGTCCGTAGTCCCCTCGATCGGGCCCACTAGAGTGAGCCCGCCGTAGGCTGGACTTTGGTCCAACACCGCGGTGGGCAACCCTCTAGTTGGGTTCGCCACTGATCGGGCGCCTTATGCGCTCGATACGGCCCGATCGCGAACGTCGGTCTGCGACCGACGCGGACGAGCCTGGGCTTCGCTTCGCGAAGCCCACACTCGGCCTCGTCGGCACGCGCACCGACGATCGCCAAACGGCTAGAGTACCTTCTGTACTCGCCACTCTGCCCGGTGAAGCTGGAAAAGCTCCTCAAGCTACCAGCGCGCGTCCCTTCAAAAAAAAAAAAAAAAAGAAAAAAAGTCAAGTGTCCTGGGGGAAAGAACAGGGGGATAGACTGTCCAGTAGTGGACTGCTGTAGCCAATTGAAGATGATGACTTTATTTAACCGTGTCCCCGGCTTAGAAATACCTCAAGCCTATTTTTTTCTAGCATTGAAAGCAACTCAACTAAACTATTACACTCACAATACTTTTTAGCATTCACTCGTCATCATTATTCATACATTAAAATGAAATTCCTGCTAACTCTTGATCCATTTAGTATGCATGCCGCATTTTCGCTTTACAAAACATCGTTGGGCGTCCTTTTTAGGGTTCCGTACACATAGGGTAAAAACGGGACCCTATTACTAAGACTTCGAAAGAAAGAAAGAAAAATTTCTAGCAATAAATGTACATATATTGCTATGGACAGGGACAAGGACAAAAAAACATAAATAACAAAAAAAAGACAGAGGTAGGTAACACATAAAACATAACAATGGAAGTGAAAGTAGACTGTCACCAGGCTGTATCTTATGAACCGTGATAGCTAGATGGTTGAATTTTCGTAGATGATATTTTACTGTTGCTGCTATAACAACAAATACTAAAAATAAAATAAAATAAAATAATCCCATACTACAAACGAGATTTTTCTGCCGTTTTTGGCTAGATATTCATAACGGCAACAGGTAAACGCTTAAAATATTCGCAGAATTTAAGTCTTTCATAATGCTAACAGCTAGGGACTGGAATTCTGTCTGTCTTTCCCGAACATTTACAGGGTTTTAACATCAAGTACACTTGCGGTCAAATACCTACCTTGTTCTGCATAAAAAAGGGGGATCCTATACAATAAAAGAGTCGTACGGAACCCTTCGTGTGCGAGTCCGACTCGCACTTGACCGGTTTTTTATCTAGGCGCGTACCATCGACCCTTCCATTGTACGAGTACGTTTAAGCAAATTAAGTAATTGCCTGCCCGAAATATAAATGCTATAGGTCAGTTTGTAATTGGATTTTAGATTAAAACAACTGAGACATCGATTGATACGTTTTAAGGTCATAGCAGACTTATCAACCCGGAAAGGGATCAACACCGTATCACCTTTCGCGAGCTGTCATCGTCTTTCGCGCTGTCCACCGCGAGGCGAGGCGTTTACGTTACGGTGCGGATAAGTGTGCGTTGCAGTATAGAGTTTCATACAAATTATACTGACCGCATCGAGTTGATACGGTTACGTACGATCCTTTTCTGGGTTGATAAGTGTGCTACGTCCTTTACGATACGATTAAGCCCAGAATGAAGTGTGATTTTAAAATAGTTGTGCTTTAGGTTCTTGGCGAATGGTGTCAAATAACACCTAATTGAATTACAGGCATGCTTATTATGATGACTTATCTTGCTGGTGA
This sequence comes from Ostrinia furnacalis, assembly GCF_004193835.3. Lineage (NCBI taxonomy): Eukaryota > Metazoa > Arthropoda > Insecta > Lepidoptera > Crambidae > Ostrinia > Ostrinia furnacalis. The sequence goes on from NW_021133868.1 coordinate 4,258, forward strand.
AAGCCTAAAGGTGTGTGAATACACTCTGTGAAAATTTAAACTGTCTAGTGTACCTTTACAGTTCATGAGATAAAGCTGGCTTGACAGACAGACACAGAGATATAATAGGGTTTAACAGACTTTTAAGCATTGATAATTAGGCAATCCTCATATAATCTTGTAATTAACCGCTCTTATAATTAAACACGAGTAAAATTCGTACGAAACCGCACTAAATTACCTAAAACACACTCAGAGTGTTATATTCTCAGCTAATTAAATTTAAGCACCTAGTTTTAGCACCACTAATCTTGAGAGATGATCTGAGATGGCGATAAATGAATCCCGTTTCATGTCAGATGGCAATAAATGAGTCGAGTCTCAAGTATACAGGGTGGAATTTTGTAATGCCACCTGGAGGGAAAGTACTCTTAATACTGTAGATAGAAAATTTTACTCAAAGAAGACATTCCTTTATTTTCGAAAAGAAAGAGAACTGCATTCAAAGATTTTCGAAATTTCACCACCATGCCATACAATTTTCTGTAAATAATTAAAAAAATTAAGATTTTATCAAGTTTATTAGAGAAATTTCATCCTTATACTTAACGCTTACGATCGATGCAATACAAATACAGGGTGTAATTTTTAACAGATTTTAGTTGGTTCGATTCCCGAGTGTGGCAAGCAAATTTTTGGAAATCTTTGAAAGAAATAGAACTTTCTTTACAAAAATAAGGGAATGTTTACTTTAAGTAAAATTTTCTATGTACAGTATTAAGAGTAGGTACTTTCCCTCCAGGTGGCATTACAAAATTCCACCCTGTACCTATAGTATAGCATGTCATTTAGGCGAGGAAGTGCGGATTTTATCAGGTGTCTGACAAATAATGCGCTTTCATGTCAAAACATGTTTTCAACTCTAGTATCAAAGGGATCGAGTGTAGCCTTTTATCTTTTAAATGGGCGGAAATGAGATGTAAGGGCGCTGTTACACTTTCGAAGAAATGATGCAATTAATTTGGAGTTATTTTCTTGATTTTTGCTTTGAACAACAGCAAAAGCAAGTCTTCTATTATGTAACTTGTGCTGCATTATAAGATAGAGCCCACAGAACATCAAACTACGTTATTAAGACAATATACTCAGATTACATATCTAATCTATATTTATATAGCTCGAAGAGCTGATGGCCGCTGGGGCAGGAAAGTTCTGGAGTGGCGAGTGGCGACCACGAGCCGGAAGATGTAGCGTGGTAGGTGGACCGACGATCTGGTGAAGGTCGCGGGAGGTGCCTAGATGCGAGCGGCGCAGGACCGGTCTTTGTGGAAATCCTTGGGGGAGGCCTTTGTCCAGCAGTCTTTCGGCTGAAACGAACGAACGAACGAACGAACGAATCTATATGTATTTAAGCTACCCGGGAAAAGTTTGATTAATTTTCTCCTTTTCCCCTATAGAGTATACTCCCTTCAACAGATATATGTACATTAACATATTCATAATTACCAGTCATAGCATTTTAAGGAAATAAACAAACATACCTTTTTAGCAAGGTTATTCTTTTTTCCACACTCTTAGAACCGATGTCAGACCCTAGAGTTCCTATCATAACATAAAGAAAGGTTAAGAAATTCATTCATTAAGTTTATTTCACTAAAATATATGCAGTGAGTACTCTGCTGATTCTTTTATTTTGATTCCGTGTGATATATTCTGTTTTGAAAAGTTATTTATGTTACTATTGTAGTATCAAAGCGCGTGGTGATAATCTGACGTTTTTATTGGAATAGAATAGTTTATTGTTTGAACTGACGAAATCTTTTTCTTTTATAATATCAGCTTTTGTTCGAGAATTCGTCTGAGAAGACATAGATACTAAATAACCAGATTAATTAAGACGTATTCTGTGCATTGTAAAGTTTCATCCAAACGTGTCCAGCAGTTTTTGCTCGATAAGGTAACAAGCATAAGTTTTTAATTAACGCGTTTGAAAATGTTTAGTTGGAAGATGCATTTTGGTACTTATTATTGAGCTCCCAACAAATATTTAATCATCTCAAACTGAGTTTGCAAAACTGATGCATGTTAACCTACTTCTTCGAGAAAAATATTGCTTACACTTCATCATCATCATTTCAGCCACAGGACGTCCACTGCTGATTATAGGCCTCCCCAATGACTTCCAACCCGCACATTTGGTACCCATTTAGATGATACTTTACCACGTTACCAAAATCAAAATATCTTTTAAAAACTTCAGCTGACATCTTCATTTCAGATTAAAGAGAAAAAGCGAGCTTTTTAGCCAGTTTATTTTTGTTTGGCGTCTATATTTGTCTACGTTTATCTGTCTTTATCATGGGGAAAATAACCCCAAACCAACCAACGGCTATTACTAAAGAGTTCCACCGTTATAATCTAAATCACCGCCTGAACTACGCAATAATCTTTACCGTGCCGTTTCCTAGCCAATAGTAACGTCTATTTGAACGGTTTGGTACGTCTAGACGACACAAATGGCCCTATTCGATGGCTGAGGCCCGATTATCGTTATATTTGGCATGGTGCCGGCTCTAGCCGACGTTAATTTAGCACTTTGTCTTTACCACAGGTTAACGAGATCAGCCAGCACTCTATGACTCAATAAAGGGGATTAGAATCGACACGTGATTAGGCAATAACAAAATATTTCCCAAGTTTAAATATTCAACGCAAATGTTAAAAAATATTTTTCTTTTTTTTCAGGCTGTACACTAGCTCTATTTTCATTATTAACAACTTATCTGAAACTAAACACCACTAGTTTAGTAGAATATAAAATGTGTTGCATAATTACTTCAATGCATCATACCCCTGGAAATCAGTATTTTTGGTACATATTTTTAAATGCCGGGAAAATAAAGAAAAGATGTTGTTGTTACTAATCAATCAGTCTAGTACAGACATTATTGTATAGACTTGATATGATATAACACAAGTAGTCAACAGCACATCAGATTATACAATTTTGTTGCAAAGTACCCTGTTTTAGGTACAACGAGGTACATATTAATATGATGCCACTGTGTTTAGTTTAATGTGCTCTATTTTACCTGTTTCAAGTGACCTGGCGGTTTTCGATTGCTTGTTCAAAGCACATAAAATTAGTATGAATATAAAAGTGAATTATTATTATTAATATGATAACCACGCCACAGATTAGTGTTCAATGCAATTTAGGTCGAATGTTGCAATAATTTATAGGTCTGCTACTATATGGATGTAAATCAAATGGATAGTTAATAGAGTATTTTGGAGGTATAATGGGCAGGTGTTATTTGTAGTGACAGCCATAATAAAGTTGTAGATGATACGTCATATTTATGAGCTTTATTTGTTTTCTTGGAGACATTATTTAGCTTCCAAATTGTGATTTGCTGTTGAATGAAATTCAGCATTGGGTGTTTTTCCATTCAACTTTAGAGACGTAGATTTTTGTTTGATTTATGATTCAAAAATATTGCTTGTTTCGTTACCCATAGTATTAATATTTAGATAATTTAACTACCGATATTGGGTCCTAGAGTTAATCTTCAGATGAAACAGTTGTCTTGTTGATTCATCATCATCATTATCATCATCATTTCAGCCACAGGACGTCCACTGCTGAACACAGGCCTCCCCCAATGACTTCCACATCGCACGGTTGGTAGCGGCCTGCATCCATTCTGCATTCTTCCTGCATTCTTGTTGATTGTCCGATAAGAAATATAATATTTACGAGGGCACGTTAACCTAATATTTCCAGGTCGTTACATTTTTATAGTTATTAAAAATTAACTTTAATATGCAACTCTTAACGTTAGATTGTTACATTTTCCTGTATCGGGATCTAAAGATACAACCGTTAGTACCTAGTTATTCTGTTAAATTACGGTGGCATAGCTAGCACTAGAATTAGATGCAAAACAGCACATATCATGCAACACGTGGCTAATTTTCTAGTTTATTATTAATATGTAGATCAATCAGCGCAGCAGCGCAGGACCGTGCATTGTGGAAAGCCTTGGAGGAGGCCTTTGTCCAGCAGTGGACGTCATTTGGCTGAAACGAACGAACGAACGAACGAACGAGATCAATCTCTTAACAACCTGCTGGTCTACATGAAATGTACTGAAAGTCACATCACTCCACAGTCTATTAATTTGTCACTGCGTTAGCGCAGAAATAATAGTTCAATGTAAGGCTGAAGTAGTTGTACTTTTGAATATATTTTCAACCGACTTCAAAAAAAGGAGGAGGTTCTCAATTCGACCCGTATGTTTTTTTTTTTTTTTTTTTTTTTTTTTTAAGTATCAATCATGGTATACCTACATAAATATTAATTCGTCCTAATAAATAAGTAGGTTATTAGTAATTATTTTTCTACTTTTTAATGTAGGTTTTTTGGAGTCGGTTTTATTTTTTGTCTACAGTGCCTTTTTTTGAAACCTACTTTTTTGAACGAACACAACAAAAACAAGTTAAGTTTATTTATACAGGTGAACTCATTGTGTCTCATATTTGGGAAATCTTCAAGAGTAGAGTCTTATTTGAAAGGGATTTTCAATTGGATCTGGGTAAAAGTATTGAATTTGGTTATTCTTACCGTAAGATAATTACCGGCAACTAGTGGTGACTGAGCTTGTTCCGGCGTTTCTTCTCAGCACTTGCCATAATTTTTGTCTCGAAGCGCTGGTAGGGCCCCAAAAGATAAGGAGACATGTAAAGTGCCCCTTAAGGGCTACCTTTTTTACTGTATTTTGACATTCATTAGTGCCAATAGTGGTCTAAATTGAATAAAATATTTATTTGATTTGAAAAAAAGTCAATACTTTACTATCAAAAAACATAATACTAGGCGTTGACTCTGACGATGTAGGTACAGAATACCTACGGCAAATAAAGCTTAACAGCGTAGTATTTTATGTAGTCGTTATAGGAATGATTTTTCAACTAAAGTGCAAAATTGAATATGCTATGGTCAGTACATTTACCTCTTTAAAACACCCGTTTTTTGTTTCACGTTGACGTTTCCCGTTGTCTGTCAATGTGTCAAAGTGTCATGACATTCGCTACACGCCGACTTCCCTGTTCAAAGCCAATTTTTATGACTGCTAATAACATTTTTGACATGTAGAGTAGACATACACTATTTAGAGTATGTCAGTCATTTCATATAATTTTAGTGTATCATTTCATGTTGATGCCCATCCAAATATATTTTGGAAATCATGCATAACGGTCCTATAATCGATAAAAAAGATTTGCCCATATTATGCCTGTATTTTTTAGCATCAAGATTTAAATACAGCTTAATGTTATTATTTGTAAAATTTAATAAAAATATACAATTTACCTAATTAACTTAATGTAAGCCCTTATTGGATGGTTAACGTTCAATCTTTTTAACTGTTGAAATGGTCTTTCTGTTTTTTTTTCAGTGTTATGAAAATAGCTAGTTATAAATGTACCTATTTTTCGTTTACTATGTGTGATAGAGTTGTATCATGTGCGATTTAAGACCTAATTTTATGTCTTTACTACGAGTAGGTACAGGCCATTTCTAATTACAAGTCTGTAATGATTTTAAATTAAATAAATAATTTTCCTCAACTGTAACTACCTAGAAAATGACCAACATTATGAAGTGTGTATAAATATTTCTCGCAGAATCCGTTTTAGCAAGCTGCCAAAACCTCAATCAAGTATATTACAAGCGTGTAATGTGGTCTGTGCGGATTCGGTTACAAATGCGCGGGAGTTTAAATGGTTTTAATAGATTTATAGCAAATGTAATTTGTACACTTCCTTTCAGTTTTCTGGAGTGAAATTATTTATGCTAGGCATAGAGGTATAGAGAGATGCCAACTAATGCGCTGAGTTCGAAACTCAGTGTCGCATTAGAAATTCACACACACAAAGTAATCAAATATCTGTACCCCCAGTGAAAAGGGATCTAACTCGACTTAGATCAAAATCGACTTTATAACATAATGTGAATCTCTGAAAAATTAGCTATTTTTGTATCTAATCGGTATGTTTCTACGACGTATAGAAAAGAAAATAATTTTGTGCCAAATGATACAAGTAAGGCTTTGTGAACTTTTCTTTCGTGTATATTGATACATGTCTACTTTTAACAAAGTGTACCGGAGGCTTCTTTCACTTTTTTGTTGTGTCAAGAGGTATGACTCGTGTTACTACTTTTTACACGATTGAAGTTGTGCAGATTGAATTTGTGATTAACAATATAAGATGACGTGTAAAATGTTGTAAGTTACTTAGATCAAAAACATTTGAAAATCGCAACTAATAATTTGGTTAATTATTTGGTGTAAAATGATACAACTTAGCCCAAACGTCAGATTAAAGGAAAAAATAATGTCGTAGTTTATAAATCAAAGAACTTTAGTTAATAGTTTTAATAAATCTACTAGTAAAACATATAATTGAATTCATAGTGCCTAACGTTGTCAATAAAAGTACTTAATAAGTGCATTATCGAATTTACAAGAGCTCCAACTACCAGAAATCTTTATAAACTATTTACCCTAAATGACCTGAAATAATGATTCCTCATAGTGTAATTACTTATGTTTGTTTTACAACTTTTTATAAAATTGAAGAAACAAAAAAATATCAACAGAAATGGCGTAAAATGTATCACTTTACACTTGTTAGCGAGTGGTCAATTCAGTGTGGTGTAAAATGATTTATGTCCCATTACACATCACTTTACACGAATGTAAAGTTGTCGTGCATGGTGATATAACTAGGTTTTTATTTAATTACGAAAAAACCACCTGCTATATTTCCCAAACTGGCACACTGCCTAATCATATCTAATATTACCTTTCACCTAAAAAATATTTCACACAGTTATCTCTAATAGCGACGAAGCAGGATTTTTTTTAACTTCAAATGCGATTTCCCAAAAATCACCATTTTCGACTTAGCTCCCTTTTCACTGGGGGTACAGATATGTGCTCATTATCCACTGCGGTATCAGTACTCAACTTTCGAATAATCTTTAGTACTACGCAAGCAATGTAAACTGTTTATATTATGACGTCGCTGCTGTCATCATTGCTTTCACGAGCAATGTGTTCTGTTTTTGGGCATATTGCTGCGACACCGGCCACAGCCCCTTGTCACATCTCCCTTTAGTTTCTGTGATCTGTGATGCTATAGGCCACGTACCTAACTGCTGCTACGGGTTTGATTCTTGTTGGGGAAAATCGTTAGTATGAAGCAAGAGTTTTCCTCGCAGTCTTAGACGTTAATTTTCTACTATAAAATAGTATTTATGGAATGCATGTGTTTTTTCAAGCTCTTTTTGCGTAAAAGAGTAACAAACATCCATCCGTCCTGATCAGCTTCAAAAATGTTAGAGCTCTAAGATAATTACACAAGAAAATAAATACTTAATTTAATCTTTATTCTCGTTAGGATTAGGTTACTCAAAAATAAAGTTACAACTAAAAAAATGTATTAGATTATTTAATACTATGTAGGTCTTTAAATGAATAATGGAAGAGTTATTTTTTATTTATTAGGTTCACAAAACTCGGTACAGTTAATATTAAAATTAACAAAGGGATATGAATTTAAACCGTAACATTAACATGTGGGCATAGTAGGAAAGATATAATGAAATAACGAGGGTTAGAAGGGTTAACTATGTTATCAATTATGTTTACGTTAATTAGAACTAACACACAACACTAAAGTTATTAAATTAAACTGATGAGTATTTAACAAAAAGATGGGTAATTAATTTCAAAGGGGATTAAGACTTACTTTCTCAGTCAGATAGGTTCTCTATCTTTTACTTCTTTGTTAGTTTCGTAAGAATGATCATTATAAAATATTATTTTAACAGTACAATTTTTACATTAACTCCATTATGAACTGTACCAATATTTGTGTCGAGAAATTAAAAGGATATCATTTGATTTCATTGAACTATTAAAATTAAATGGGTCTGTACCTATCAAAACACGCATATTTATTTTTGGACGATAAGAAGATTCCTAGTCTAGTTACTAGCTTCAAAACTCAATATCGTAAGCAAATAGAGAATAATTTACGCACTGATCGATCAACCTAAACTACATTACATCTTACGCTATTTTTATAATGTATCTAATCCAAAAATAGGACCCAAATAATAAATAGGAAACATTCCAGCACGCGGTGTTGATTAAACCCAAATCCTGACGTTTGCCAAAACATCAGTCAAGCTGTCGACGGCGCTAAATGACGTTCACTTCACCCGCGAATTATCCGAAAAATATCCGATAATATCCGAAAAATATCCGATAATTTCTCTTGAAATGCATTACGAAACCAGAACTAGGTTTCGGGCGAGGAAAGAATTATTTGTTTTGTAAATTCGTTCGGTTTTTTATCACTTCCGCTCGGTTATTATGTCTTCATTACGACAGTCTGTCGGTTTGTTTGTGGAAGTCAAATTATATTTCCAACGGAATACAATTTGAATAATTTAAAATACATTACATTAAATGTTACGATTGATATTTAAATCGACTAAAATACATTAGTAAGATTATCATAATCTACAGAACAGTGGCTAATAGAGTTACTCAAATTAACAACTTTAAAAAAAATATATTAGCAATTTATTTTTGCATAAATTACTAATAGTCCAATTAACCCCTCGTTCTAAGCTAAATATTATAATGCTTGTGTTACGAGTGGACTCACCACAATAGTCGAGCGTCAGTGGGGTTCAATTATTCAATTTGAATGAACCTCCAAGTTATAGGTACATATAGAAAAAGATAAACAGATAACCAACTAATGGTTTTGGTAGCTAACCTAAAGTTTGGCAACTGAACATCCAAAAAAATAAGGTTTATTACATAAAAATACTATAACTTTTGATGAACTTTTTCAAACCTGAGTGGATTATGTCATTTGACCTATTTTTGTTAATCAAATGACGCACGTTTTTACCTTTATAGAACTCAAGGTATCTTACCTTTAAAGCCATTTAGAAATAGCTAAGCAAACAAACGGTGCAAAGCACATATCCCTGGCTAGTTAAATGCGTGTGCTAAGTGCGTTTTTGTGTCTGCCACTTGTACATTTCAGGACAGAGATAGTGGACCTACACAAGTCAGTCTTTATGAATTGTCGTCAGTCAGTCGTTACAGCTATTTCTTAAATACTTAGTGAGTAAATTAAAATAAACAGTCTTCTTGATTCACAGCTTTATAACAATCACAGCTCTGAGAGATGCTATTTTGAAGTATATATCATCAAATTATTAAACTATTTATTTACTTACCTTATTTACTTCATTCGTTGTGTAGAACGTACAGTCTGCTCGATGAGCCTCTTGAGACTCACGTCCAGCGGTGGACTTCCATTGACTGTAAAATAAAAGAAAAATGTTTTTGGTATAACCACAGAATAAATTACAAATATTTGTTGCACTATTTTTCAAATCAGATTTGCAGGCTCTTAAAATCTTTTTAATGTTGAAGGATAAACTTAATATTTAGTTTTGTTCCCTTGCCAGTGTCCACAAGTGTACTTCTGCAGTCAGACTCGCAAATGACGTTGTTTGAGCATGCATGTGCATTGTTATTTGCAAGCGTTTGACAGTGTCGTAAAGGCGACTTTGTATGGGCAAGTTTTCTTTGAAGATAACACTTTAAGAGAGTACAGTTAGCACATCAAGTGAAGAATTCTTTTAATAGATTTTGAACTTCATTTCATTCTATTTATCAAAAGTCTAAGGTTCAAATTCGATTGATACATTAGTCATTTTGATATAGATGAGGTAGAATTGTGTAAAGCAATCGTAATCATTTGACAGTTCATAACGTACGATTATTCTGTGAAACGCTTTGTTTAACTGACTTTATCGTACGTTATGAACTGTCAAATGATTACGATTGCTTTACACAATTCCAACTCTGATATTAATGGGGTGTAGGTAGTGTTTGCCTCGCTTATTTTTCTTATCGATTGAATACTACAAAGAAAGAAGTTACTTCTATATTGTTCTAACTTAAAACTTGCACATTAATGATCCTAAATGAGAACCGAGAATCGAAACCGAAACCTCTAAAGCTGAGGAAGGGGCAATGAGCTAATGATGAATTTGAATAGCTCAGAAAGTTTATAACCAAATAAGCAGTCAGAGGAAGAAAAACTAGCGTAATAGTGAATGAAATATAGTTCTAGAATGTTTGAACTAGATAGTAGGATTTCCTACAAAATATGAGTATTTTCAGCGAAAATTCCTGCACTTTTCGCACGCGGCTCGCTACTTTTGCCTACCCTCGTCCCCAGGGTTTGCACTGCATTAATTTTAATTAATGAGAAAAACCACGAGATTTAGGGTTGGCACTCTCCCAAATTGATTCCAATGATGACGTATTGAGGTAAATAATATAGTTACACGCTCACGACTTCGCTCAGAGGGTCTAAACAAATAAAGATAATTTTGATTTTTGATTTGAATTTTGATTTTATTTGCGTCTCTTTCAGCGCTATTTTGTATGCGGTGAAATAAATGCACACAGCTCAAGATACATAAAACTCCATAAAGCACACCACATAAAAAAGTAAAATAATACAGGACATTTTAGGCGGTCTTATCGTTAGGAAGAGACCTCTTCCAGATAACAGAGAAACAGGACAGTTCTTTAACATAAAAGTGAAAGGCAATATTTGAAGGAAAAACGTGGAAATTGTTTTAATCTTCTAAATATATATGTCACCGGAAAATAACAAGACTCGTAAGTTGATCAATTTTCTAGGAAGTTGATCAACTCTCGGAAAATAACAAACGGCAGTTGAAATGTACTATTTAACGCATCGAATTTCAGCTAATTGGTCAACTTACGGTACCTAGCCGTAAGTTAATAATTAACTATATTGCTACAAGTAAAATCATCCACAAATGGGCCAATCGTTGCCCAGTGTACTATTTGACGGTACACTATTATCCGTCACTTAATACACTTTTCTCTGATTGGCCGACAGCATTAATTATAAGCATTTAGCAAGTGTTTATTCATAGAGTTACAAACACTTAGATTATGTTGTTTTAATATTTACATTTTAGAGATAGGGATATTAAAGTTCGTCTATGCTATACAGTTAAATAAATGAAAAATTTTAAAAAATATATATTGGAGCTCAGAGTTTTATTATTTTAAGTTATATTAATAATAAGTAAGTTTGTTTATTTCTACCACTACAGACTCCATTTCATTATCATAAATAAAATGACGGGTTATAATGAGAATTATTACCACACAAAACAACAATTGCTAATTTTACTACTATAAACAAAGAAAATAGATAGATTCTTTTACGTTTAAACTGGTAATGGCGGCGGCCGGGTGGCGGGGAGCGGTATAAAAGCACGTGAGTCTTTTAACCAATCAACGTGCACCTTGCCTTTGTCGGATGATTTAACGGCAAGACGCCGTAAATTAATCAACTTACTAAAATACATACGTTAAATAGTACATTTCAAATGCCGTTTATTATTTTCCGAGAGTTGATCAACTACCTAGAAAATTGATCAACTTACGAGTCTTGTTATTTTCCGGTGACATATATAAAACTCAAAAGTTATTGACTGACTGACTGACATAGTGATATATAGACGCACAGCCCAAACCACTGGACGGATCAGGCTGAAATTTGGCATGCATGTAGATGTTATGACGTAGGCATCCACTAAGAAAGAAAGATTTTACGAAACTCCACCCCTAAGGGGGTAAAACGGGATCCATGCGTACGAAGTCGCGGGCGGCCGCTAGTATAGCTATAAAATCTTAGCTAGTTCCGGGCCCAAAAGGGTCTCACTCACTTACCTATCTTGTAAAGAATGTTTTAATCAAGTAGGTAGTAGGTAGGTGTTATGTCGCTCCCTTTAGGGACTCCAGAATTAATTAAAAGAGCTTGCGAATAGTTCCGAACTCGTTCTGAAATCACTAAAGGGCCATATTATAGATACTTTATTTATAGATACTAGGTACTATAAAGTAATATTGATCTTAAATTATACATTTAAATGTTAATTAAAAACTAATTGTGTTTTAGGGTTTCAATTATGTGTTTTATTTAACCGATTACGGAAAAGAAGAAGTTCCTATCGTACCTCATTGGGGACAGAGAATGACCGGTCGTCGAGGACGGTTTTTGTCCAGTAGTGGACATCATTTGGCTGAAACAACGAACGAATGGTCCTCTGTAGCTCCTAAACTATGTATTCTTCCGTTTTTGTTTAATAAAGTGTCAATCAATTCGTTATTCTTCCCCGGGTAACATCTAGGCTACATTTTTCAAGTGAACGCACACTTACTTATCCAAGACGAACGAGTCGAATGAAAGGAATATACTTAGAATTAGAATTATACTATTCAATTGTAGCGTAGTGACTACATAGAAATAGGTCTACAACTCAATGCTCCCGAATGGAGTGGGCTTCAAAGTCAGTGTAGGCACAAACGAAATCCTCAAAACGGAAGCACATCTTTTATTCATAACCAAGAACAACGTTTGAGACTTTTGTCCCGCGAACAGTGAAAGAATACCTTTAGGGCATTCTAATCACCCAGCAGGGCTGGATGGATCAGGGATACTCAATCTTTGAGATTATCGTAATAAGATCACATAAAACGCTCTGAAATATATCAGCCACCCGCGACTTCGTACGCGTGGATCCCGTTTTACCCCCTTAGGCCTCAGCCTCGAACTTAGCGGGCAGCGGGGCGGCGGCGGCGGCGGCGCGGGAGCGGCAGGATCTAAGGCCTCAGCCTCGAACNCTAGCGCCGCCGCCGCTCCCGCCCCGCTGCCCGCTAAGTTCGAGGCTGAGGCCTTAGGGATGGAGTTTCGTAAAATCCTTTTTTAGTGGCCTACGTCATAACGTCTACCTGCATGCCAAATTTCAGCTCGATCCGTCCAGTGGTTTGGGCTGTGCGTTGATAGATCACTATGTCAGTCAGTCAGTCAGACACCTTTGAGTTATTATATTGGATATAGTTTGGAAGTTACGAGTACATCCAAAAGCTATATCTATCCAAAACCAAATCGTATGCTGAGGTAACCTAGACTGTACTTGCTATTTTTCATTTTTTTGTGCCCACAAGGTGGACAGACGACCTATCAAAGGTAGCAGGATACAGGCCGCTGTCAACTTGCCAATATGGAAATCATGGGGTAAGGCCTGTGTTCAGCAGTGGACGTCCTATGGCTGAAATGATGATGTAATGTTCTGGGCTTAATTCCAAATCAAGGCTTTTTTCATTTCATTTTTCCTATTTACTAAGTGCAGGTTGGTAACCTCTGTATAAGGGTGACCGAAATGAGTCCCTTAGAAAGGTGCTGCAAAGATTGAAGCCTTCTGAATAGCGGAAAGAGTGCTTTTGAACTGAACTAAAGCTGAACGCATAAGATGATATACTTAGCTAAGGGATGGGTAGCTTGGGGTCATTGGACGGGATTCTACGTGCTCACGGATCAGGCTTTAGATGAAGGGCACGCCATAAGCTTAGTATCGTGGTTAAAAAAAACAATGTATTAGTCTGATTAAGACCAAGTTGCACCACCTTATTTTAACCGTAATTATAACCATAACCGGTGTTTTTTGTCTGGAGTTGGACTTTTGACGTTTGTTAAAAAGTTATAGTAAGATGGAGTAACCCAGCCTAAATATGTAAGTATTTATTTACTTACAAGTACAATATACACACAGTTCAGTTCTTATAAACCTGCATTTCAGATTAGAAAATAAAGATGTGTTAGGATTTATGATTCCAGTTTATTTATAAAATATCTCAACAATTAGCTGTTTAAAATACAATTTTTAATAGTTACTTGATTCCTGTAATTTTGAAAGATTCAATAATAGTAATGTTGCAGTCAAAACTACTTTTGACTGCAAAAATCAGTCAAAAGTGGTTTTGACCGATTATGAGTTTTGACTGTAATAGTAACAAATCAATGTAAAATATTATATGGATGCTATAGTGAAACTAAAGCTGGCTAAATGAGTTTTTATGCGATTTCTCCACGTATTGTTTGTTATTGTTATTTTGATGTTTTATTGAATAAAATGCATATATTTAATTCTTTGTGATTTATTTTGTACCACTAAGAATATTCACGTTTATTCCATTTCCAGATAGTTCAAATTCATAGATATAATTTTGATCAAGATTAAAAATCAAACAAACAAAAGGCGATTAGATTTCTATAGAAAATATTCTCGATTCTAAAAAATATCGATTAGGTTTATAAGGAGCGCCTCACTAAATAGAACTGTCATAATCACCATCTTACGCTGAATGGACTATATACTATCCAATTGTAGCGTAGTGACTACATAGAAATAGGACTACAACTCAATGCTCCCGAATGGACTGGGCTTCAAAAGTCAGAGTAGGCACAAACGAAATCCTCAAAACGGAAGCACATCTTTTATTCATAACCAAGAACAACGTTTGAGACTTTTGTCCCGCGAACAGAAAGAATACCTTTAGGGCATTCTAATCACCCAGCAGGGCTTGAGATGGATCAGAGGTACTCAATCTTTTAGATTAACGTAATAAGATCACATGAAACGCTCTGAAATATATTAACAATAGCTGACCCGGCGAACTTCGTACCGCCTTAGCGTAGAGATTTTCTTAATATTTTTTTCCGTAAGAACCATCCTTGGACTTCCACAAACATTAAAAAAAAAGAATTATCGAAATCGGTTCAGCCGTTCACACGTGATGCCGTGACAACGCGAAACGGGTTTCATTTTTATATATATAGACTAGCAGCCACCCGCGACTTCGTACGCGTGGATCCCGTTTTACCCCCTTAGAGATGGAGTTTCGTAAAATCCTTTCTTAGCGGATGCCTACGTCATAACATCTACCTGCATGCCAAATTTCAGCCCGATCCGTCCAGTGGTTTGGGCTGTGCGTTGATAGATCACTATGTCAGTCAGTCAGTCAGACACCTTTGAGTTATTATATTGGATATAGTTTGGAAGTTACGAGTACATCCAAAAGCTATATCTATCCAAAACCAAATCGTATGCTGAGGTAACCTAGACTGTACTTGCTATTTTACATTTTTTTGTGCCCACAAGGTGGACAGACGACCTATCAAAGGTAGCAGGATACAGGCCGCTGTCAACTTGCCAATATGGAAATCATGGGGTAAGGCCTATGTTCAGCAGTGGACGTCCTATGGCTGAAATGATGATGTAATGTTCTGGGTTTAATTCCAAATCAAGGCTTTTTTCATTTCATTTTTCCTATTTACTAAGTGCAGGTTGGTAACCTCTGTATAAGGGTGACCGAAATGAGTCCCTTAGAAAGGTGCTGCAAAGATTGAAGCCTTCTGAATAGCGGAAAGAGTGCTTTTTAACTGAACTAAAGCTGAACGCATAAGATGATATACTTAGCTAGATGCAGGGCACACCGTAAGCTTAGTATCGTCTGATTAAAGCCGAGTTGCACCACATTATTTTAACCGTGACCATAACCATAATCGGTGTTTTTGTCCGGAGTTGGACTTTTGACGTTTGTTAAAGTTAAAGTAAGATGGAGTAACCCAGCCTAAATATGTAAGTAGTTACTTACAAGTACAATACACAGTTCAGTTGTTACAAACCTGCATTTCAGATTAGAAAATAAAGATATGTACCTACCATCCTAGACTTCATCTCACTTAACATCAGCTGCGATTGCGGTCAAATACCTGCCTTGTCTTGCATAAAAAAAAGATGTGTTAGGATTTATGATCCCAATTGTTTTAGTTATATCTCAGCAGTCATGAGTTTAAAATATAATTTGTAATAGTTACTTGATTACTTGACGTGGGCAGGCCTCCCACTAGGCGGACCGACGATTTGGTGAAGGTCGTGGGAGGTGCCTGGATGCGAGCGGCGCAGGACCGGTCTTTTTGGAAATCCTTGGGGGAGGCATTTGTCCAGCAGTGGACGTCTTTCGGCTGAAATGAACGAACGAACTTGCGATTCCTGTAATTTTGAACGATTCAATAATATTTACACATCAACGTAAAATATGGATGTTTTAGTGGAACTAAAGCTGGCTAAATGAGTTCTCAAGAGTTTCCCGCGGGGACTGGTTACAGCAAATTGGATTCTTCCCGGTTATCCTGTTTTGCATTAACACATAATTATGAGGTTAAACCTGGGTACTAGTTAAAAGTAACAGCCAGTACATGCCAAAGCCTACACTCATTGCTAGGTAGCGAGAGAAAATATTAAGTGTTTTTCGTGCATTTCAGCCAAATGTCGTCCATTGCTGGACAAAGACCTCCCTCAAGGATTTCCATAACGACCGGTCCTGGGTTGCCCGCATCCAGGTACTTCCCGCGACCTGCCCACGCGACGTCTTCCGGCCCGTGGAGTGGAGTGGCGCTCCAGAACTTTTTTTGCCCCAGCGGCCATCAGCTCTACGAACTATGTGCCCCGCCCACTATCACATTTTTTTTAAATAAAATATCTTTGAACATTTTACACTGCGCCTCTAGACCCAAACTAAGCAAAGCTTGTACTATGGGTACTAGACAACGGATATAAACATACTTAAACACTTTTTTTTGTAAATACATTCACATTACACATAGAAAACACACCTGCCATAGAAATTAAAATTCATCATTTCAATTTCTGCCCGCCCGGGAATCGAACCCGGGTCCTCTCGGCATAGTAGTCCGTTCTGAACCACTACACCAAACGGCCGACAATTATTTGTTTGCATGTATAGCCTCTTTACTTCTAAACTTACTCAGTTTAATAAGAGTAGCTTTATTGTGTGATGGCTGTTTCGTTCAGGCTACGGCATAGTTCCGCAGGAAGACTGGCCAAAGTTTTTCCAAAGCAGTTTACAGTTTTTAATCTCCGCGGAGTGCGCAGTAATCTGGGTTAACTGAATTTGGTTAAAACTCTTCTTTAAATTAAGTTAGATAGGATTTCATAGTACAGAAAGTTATTTTTTAATTAATAAAGGTCTGTTGAACTGTATGAAACTAAGCTTAAAGTTGAATTAAGCTCGATTTAATGTCAAAGATTTATTTATTTATTTATACTTCAATGCCAAAAATATTAACATTAGAAGAACTTAATGCCATAAGGCATTGTCATCCAGTTTACCTTTGGGTTATGCAGAAAAATTAGTTTGGCGGTATAACAAAAAAAAATTAAATAAAACAAAGCAACGGCAAAATAAAATATGCTACATATACAGATACATAAATAATATATAAAATATATAAAGATTGGGTTTTGATCCTAACGTAAAAAACAGTTAGTACACAAATAGAACTTAATAATAATGCAATCGATCTGGTAGACTCTACTGTATTTCTGGGAATTACCCTGGATTCAAAACTCCAGTGGGGCCCCCATATAGAAACTCTGGCGGGAAAGCTCAGCTCAGCGGCTTTTGCAATAAAAAGGATACGGTCATTAACCGATGTTTCAACAGCTCGCTTAGTCTACTTTAGCTACTTTCATAGCCTAATGTCATATGGAATCATGCTATGGGGCAAAGCTGCAGATTTTGAAACAATATTTATTTTGCAAAAACGTGCGATAAGATACTTGTATAAAATGAAAGCAAGAGCATCCCTTAGAGAATTGTTTAAAGAAATTGGCATTCTCACGGCCGCTTCACAATACATCTTAAACTGTATTCTATTTATTCAAAAAAATATTACTGAATTCAAAAAGAAAAGTGATATTCACCAAATTAACACTAGAAATAAAAATAAATTGGCTATACCCGCTTTTAGACTTAATAAAGTGTTTGCCACTTTTATGGGACAAGGTATCCATTTTTATAACAAAGTCCCTGATAAATATAAAGAGCTACCGTATAATAAATTTAAAGATATAGTTAAAGATCACATGCTTAAAAAAGCCTATTATACAACTCGAGATTTTCTTAATGATAAGTCATCCTGGGAGTAGGATTATGGTCCTCTCATGCTCGCACTAAAAAGAATTAAAATGAAAAGTAATGTATAAACTAATAATAATTTCTCAAATGTTATAGTGTCATGCTTCTCAATCTGGACTGTTACTTAGCTTTATTATTATTTTTTTTTTTAAAGAGATAACTTGGAATTGTCATTCTCACTAAAATGTCTCTGGGGTGGTGGCGTAGTGAGGCGGGTCGTTACATTCCCTCTAATATGGTCGAGTGAAGCGATGGCTGGTTCACTCGTCATGTCTGTGAACAGGCGCTGCTTTCGGGGACTGGTCAATCCAAGTTATTCAAATTTATGTATGCGAGTCATTTCTACTAGTATCTTAATATGTAAGTCTAGAAATTAGCACGTCACTACCTTGTTTAATATACCACGCAATCTTGTATACCCATTCTTATAA
Source organism: Ostrinia furnacalis (assembly GCF_004193835.3). Taxonomy (NCBI): domain Eukaryota; kingdom Metazoa; phylum Arthropoda; class Insecta; order Lepidoptera; family Crambidae; genus Ostrinia; species Ostrinia furnacalis. The sequence goes on from NW_021133868.1 coordinate 22,667, forward strand.
GATACACCATACAAGAATGCATGGTAAATTCAGTGAACTGCTCCTGAATCGAATGTACCTACTACTACTATTTCTATTTATTTATATTAACCGGCAGACAGTGGTGACTGAGTTTGTTGCGGCGCTTCTTCTCAGCACTTGCCAAATGTTGGTCTCGAAGCGCTGGTAGGGTAAAAAGATTATGAGACATGTAGAGGCTCCAAGAGCAAAATGACGATTTGTAAGAACTATTTATTAGTCCAAACAAATAAAGAAATTTTGACTTTGACTTTGACTTTGACTTTGATAGTTACTTGAGGTTTGGTATGATAAAAAATGGTGGAAACTGTTCAGAAAAAAACGTGGGTTTCGATTAATTGAAAACTTTGCACAAAAAGGTATTACACGAAGGGAAAGCTTATTTACGTCCCACTGTAGGGCATAGACCTCACTGTGGGCTTGTTCAATATGGATTAAAATTAAATGAAATAATTTATTCAGTACATAGGCCCTTTCCAGGGCACTTATACACGTCCCAAATATAGCTTGCCCTACCACCACTTCGGGACAACATGTGGGCTGGTGCTGAGAAGAAGTGGCGGAAGAAACTCAATCACCTTTGTCAGTCTCATTTTCAATCCAATACAGTAATTTATAATTTATTTTTGATTGAGTTAAAAGGCGATTATCACACTGCACCGCTCTCCGCCGTGGTACGCGGGACGACAGATTTAATCATTGTATGCAAGTACCTCAGTTTGTATAGAAAACACGCGCGGCACAACACACTGACAACGCGTTTGCACGCGGGATTTTTTATATGTAATCACGCGGACCGCGGCGGAGCGCGGTGCAGTGTAATAATCGTCTAAGGTAATCATCATCAGTCGTAATATCAGATGTTATCAAGGCGCCCTAAGGCTTCTGACTAGGCTTAACGAATCGAAATACCAAATGATATTTGCTGAAATCAATTTATTACGTGCTTTCCGATTCTGAAGCACGTAAAAGCTTGTGATAAAATGACCCAAATATCGGAATGGATGTTTTTCTGGACAACACTTATTACATCACCGAGAAGAGAGGCTTTTAAATAGGCTACTAATCGGATCAGTGCGGTATGGGCGCCACGGGGGGCCACGGGGGTCACCCGGACATGTCTCGGACGTGACCCGGTCACGGGCCTAAGGACACGTGGCGAGATGTACTTACTTGATACTTACCCGCTGGGAGTTTGGTAATGTAACGATTTGTCCAAGTAAATAAATACCATTAAATAGCCTATGTGAGAATATCTCGGCGAGAAGCACCTGATGTCGTGTCGTGAGTGCACGAATCAACTGCACTCAGGAGGATTTGATGAGTGCTGCTGACAACGCCACTCGTGTGGCGGAGTTTTGGGCTGACACTGTGTAGGTTTGTTGTCGACACGAAAAGAAGAAGAATAGCCTATGCGCGCGGTATTGCCCGACTGTATTTCGATCTATGTCTAGTTCGTTTCAACAAAAGAACGTCCAATGTTGATTTCTACAACGACCGGTCTGGCTGGCCTCTAAGTAAGCTTTCTAACACATAATGTTTTAAGGGCCTGTGCGTGTCCCGATCAAAAATCTTTCATCTATTAATATTTACAGGAATCATAACAATCATTAGTTTACATTTCGCCTTCAACTGCATGATAAATTATTGTTTTCTTCTACAAATCAAGTATTTAAGGGCAAGCCATATTTAAGACGTGTAATAAGTGATCTGAAAAGGCCATTGCAGATGTTACCGGAAAATAACAAGATCCGCAAAGCGAAGATGTGGGCGTAAAATAATACACTTTATCTCTCGTTTAAAATCCTGAAGTTTATAAATTTCCTAGGAAATTGATAAACATGTTATTTTCCGGACATAGATAGTATAGAATTTATATGTGGACTAGCGGCCGCCCGCGACTTCGTACGCTTGGATCCCGTTTTATCCCTTTAGGGGTGGAGTTTCGTAAAATCCGTTCTTGGTGAGCACATACGTTCTAAAAGGAACCTATATGCAATATTTGAGATTCCTAGCACTTGTAGTTTCTAAGATTTCGTGATGAGTGAGTTAAGCAGTGACCTTTCGCTTTTAGATATAGATTAAACAATCTTCGTACTTTTTATCGCAACTCAATTCAAGTACATCCTATCCCTATAACTGGAGCCACTAAAGGAGCATCCAATCTATCTTGTCACCGGGGTCGAGGTAGATTTGTGTTGTAACATTACCATATTATTAGGCAGCGAAAACCCGACAGCGGGTACGTGATCGCGTAATACCGAAAGGTAGGCGTGTTTTCACCCTCTTTTATCTCTACTAAACGAAGGTAGATACCATAGTAGACACTTGAGGTGTTTTAGCACAGTTCGATAACAAAATGTACAGCAAATAAGAAAATAAAATTGGTCAAGAGCGAGTCGTATTACGCACATAATAATATGCGACTGTCCAAAAGCAAAAGTAGCAAGTGTTTCTGAATAAATTTTACAGGACACTTCTGGTAGCACACACACACTTTATATGATAAGTTATTTTGCTTTACTTCAGGAACCGGTACAAGTACTACTAAACTTTACTGCTGAAACTATTTATTTACTTCTTTAAAAATACAGGTCTTTTTTTGGTTGTTTCTTTTACATAAATATGACATGTAACTACTAGGTGGGCTTGCCAACATTTACGTTGGAACATGCCTTATCAGAGCGATCTGTGACTTGACCCTTAAATATGGCTACCGTGCACTCATAGCACGGGGTTTGCAAACATGAATTTGAAAAGAACCTCATGAAAGTCTTAAGCTGAGTTGCACCATCTTAATTTAATTTTGACAAACGTCAAAAATCTGTCAAACTCCATACAAAAAGCATCAGTTAATGTTATTGTCACGGTTAAAATTAGGGAGCTACTTTGCAATGACTTATGAATTGCAACGTAGCGTCAGTGAGATTTTATGTTAGCTGAATTTTATGTTTTTCAAATCCACTGCTTATTTGTGAAATGAAAATTCCTTTTTTATAAAGAAGGAAGTTAAGCTAAACATGCTGGTGTTACGAGTGAGTATCACAATAGTCCGCGACTCCAAGTTTGCTAGCATATCAGGAACTTATCTGTAAGATACACTATGTTTTACAGGTCTTGTTTCAGACAAAGTTATCTGTGGTCAGGTTTATGTTCACATCTATCTTTAGCCGTAACATATATATAGATGACACTCAGCAATAATGTGGCTTTCTATTGGTGAAAGAATTTTTAAAATTGGTTCAGTAGATCCCGAGATTACCCCTTACAATTTAACAAATATACAAACACACACTTTACCTCTTTAATAATTAGTATAATAGATTACATCTTGGGAAGCAGTTACCTCGTATGTCACATAATTCTGAAAATATAGCCAGTGCTTACTCCTCTGGCATTATTTTATCATTAACCTTTTTAAATGAATGCTAAAGCTAAAAAATAATTGCATTCAAACTCATGTAAAAACGATGGCCAAACCCGTGTCTTTATAATTCAAATAAAAGGTTTAATTATCCGAAAATGATTTCGTGCCGTGTCCGCCCCCGTCTAATTATAAAACTTGGAATGGCTTCAAAGCAATATAATAAGAGAAGTTCGTTTTAATCAACATAAAAACCTTTTTTTTTGCACGAGAATAAATATTTTTGGCGTTAATGTTAGAAAGGCCCCGGTCAATCACATGTGTGGCGAGTGTGGTGTAGTAAATAGCTAATTGAGAAATACCTGCTTGGAAAACGGTGGTTTACTGATGAAAATTACACAAAAATGTTTTTGGTACTTATTTTAGCTGTATAAATTACATACACATTTTTCTGCTAATTGCGGGTTACTTTCTCAAAAAACAACAAAATTAAACACCAACCTATTTATTTATTAACCGACTTTAACAAAAGAAGTAATGGCATCATACCACTAACTTTTGTAAAAATCACACACTTAAAGCCATTTAGCCAGGCTTAAGTTGAAGATTTGTCCTCCAGATGGATTTTGGCTTACAGCCACTCAATAAATTATGTAACACAGTCTCGAGCAGACATTGTACGTAATTTATGTGGCCATTCATAACATTAAAAAACCTAGACGGAACTAAACTCCTTTGTGTCCAATTCAAAAGCTCTAAGTCCGTGGATCGCGCAAAAACTTTTTGACGACACTAATCCATTCATTTTTTGTTCCAGGTCGCAGTATAAAGAAAATGGTGACGTCATAGCCGTCAACAATGTGAAACTATGAACTGAGTGCCTCTCACATGATTTCTTTAAACAACTTCACACATACGACGAATGTTAGCACACCGTTGCACAGACAGTTCACGTACACAACCGAAAATGGCTATCAGAATAGCGAGATGTTCGTATACGAGTTCGAAAATTCGAGTTTCGAGGAGGCGAACTTTTCGAATTCGAGTTTCGAGTCGAATGGGAACTATTCGGAGTACGCGGAGATTCCGTATTACATAAAGGCTACGTCGATGACTTTTTGTATAGTGATAATGTGTTTGGGCGTGATAGGGAATGTGATGGTGCCAATAGTGATTCTGAAGACGAAGGACATGAGGAATTCAACGAACATTTTCCTAGTGAATCTGAGTATTGCGGACCTGATGGTGCTTTTGGTGTGCACTCCTACAGTGCTGGTGGAAGTGAATTCTAAGCCGGAGACGTGGGTGCTGGGGAAAGAACTATGTGAGTATACTTTAGATCTTTAAATATTATAGTTGTGTAAAGCAGATAGACTTTAAATATGAGGTCCGCATTCGGGAAGGCGCTGGATGCAGGCCGCCGCTACCAACCGTGCGATGTGGAAGTCATTGGGGGAGGCCTATGTTCAGCAGTGGACGTCCTGTGGCTGAAATGATGATAATGATGATGATGATGATTCGGGAACGACGTTCAAACCCAACTTATTGGCCTTATACTGGAGTGAAACTAAAATATACCTCATCATCATCATTTCATCTACAGGACTTCCACTGCTAAACATATTGACAGGGTGGTAGCAGCCTGTGTCTAGTGCCTTTCTACTACCTTTACGAGGTCGTCGGTCCACTTTGTGTGTGTAATAGATACTTAAACTATGCATTGGTTAAGCTTATAATTGTTATTTAATTTTGAGCGTTAAGAGTTGCATCTCAAACTAATTTGAAAATTATAAATAACTTGTATAAATCGAACTGCGGCGGGATTGAGGCGTGGCGTGGGTTCAATTCTTAGGCAGTTCGATTTTTTCAAGTTATTTATAATTTTCAATAAAGCTTATATTGTCAAATGCCCTAATAACTAACCCTTAAAGGTGCCTCAAAAAGTAACTTTAAGTGAAGTTATTTTCCGAACATTATATTATTACTTTAGTACCTCTAAGAGTACGTAAAAGTGACGCTAACGTGTCCCATATCTTAGTATTCCCACATACCCGTTCAGTATTCAGAGAAAATGTTACAAAAGTGCTTCTGAACAGGCACAATAGGCAGAACAACTTTTCACTCAGCCACTCAAAGTGTTGAGGAACAATTTGACGGTAGCTCGCTTTTGGAAGCACGTTGAGCTTTACACTGTTATCTTATGCAGTCGAAATAAGGGCGATTTTGCAAAGGAAATGTATAGGCTAATGTGCTGTAGTCTTCGTAATTAGGTGTTTGAGTGCGCGGTTTTTGTTGTGTTATGGGTAATGAGCTCACGTACGTTTTTGTGAAATTGTCTAAGCTTATGTATTTCGATAATCAAAATAGGTAGAGTTCAAGATTGATGGTTTTGACATTTAATAGCGCAATTGCTTTAAAATTACGCTCACTTTTTTCACACAAAACACACTCATATGAAAAAGAGTAGGTAGGTATACTTCCTTTGTTCATCAAAAATAATGTAGGATTTATTTATTTAAACTTTTTGCACAAAAATAAAGAACAGTGGTTGACTTAATGCCGGGTGGCATTCTCTACCAGTCAACCACGGGTCAAGCAGAGAAGCTAAGGCCACTAATGGTGTAAGAATTTTTCAAATCAGCCCAGTAGTTTCAGAGCATTGAATATAAACAATTAAAAAATAACTACATACTCGTAAGTTTGGCCTTGGTGCCCATGTAGATAATGCTTAAATTAGAAAATTAATACTAAACGAGTAAATAATGTTAGTGGTGGATACGTTTTATATTCCCCAAAATAAAACTCGGTCACAAAAAGTGTGTTTTTGCTCAAATTCAAACGCGGCTGGTGCTTACCGTATTAACTAAATGCGACTTTAATGGATGCTAATGTGCTCTGTTTCGACAGTACGAAAGATTTGTCGACCATTTTATACGTAGCGTTTCTTTTTTCAATGTAGATAAGTACCCTGGTTTTAAGTTGTGACTCATTGCCTAAAATGCTGTCCTTTACTTTTATTTGTCCCGTTTATTGTCTCTAATAGTCCCTGAGTCCGCTTTAAAATTGCCTACGTCATACGACATCGATAAAATACATGGCATCGGAAAAGTTATGTCGAGTGCGAATCAGAAGATTACCTACCGCAGAATTTTTGTCGGCCGATAGTTTAGTCGGTCAGTTACATACTGGACATGTATTATGTATACGCACATTACACCGATTTGGTATGGGCCGATTCTTCACATAAATTAGAATCGGGCCCAACTATGCTATCGGCCGACTAAAAGTCTATAGTCGGCGGGGAGTCTAGAATTGGTCGGACATTTGAAAATAGTTTCGGAGAAATGTAGAACAGAGGCCCTTTAATGGCCAAGGGCTGCTGTTTTGGCCAACTAAACCTAAGGGTCTCGTTCAAGGCAATTTACGAGTAAACAACTTAGCTACACCGCAGTGTAGTCGTCATTTCTTCCATATTAATAATTTGGTTAAAAGTGTGGTAGATACGAACTATGGCATATCAAGCTGGACACTGGCATCTTATCATCATCATCATTTCAGCCACAGGACGTCCACAGCTGAATATAGGCCTCCCCCAATAATTTCCACATCGCCCGTTTGTTAGCGGCCTGCATCCAGCGCCTTCCTGCTACTTTTAATTGGTTCGGTTCACCTTGTGGAAGACCCACGCTGCGTTTTCCGTTGCGTTATACTGGCATCTCATAGAGTAGTAATATTCAGTGATTATGCAACAAACTTTATAATCTGATGTACTGACTGTACCTAATACAGTCAGCGTAAAATAGTTCCTGACACCCAAAGAACCCAAAAAGTTCGCAACACGTCTTTATTACAATGGAATAAGGTTGTGTTTCAACTTTTTTGGCCACTTAGGGTGTCACGAACTTTTTGACGTTGATTGTCCCTACCTATAGTATGAACAATGGCACGTTAAGCTAAACAGTAGCATCTTCACCATCATCATCGTCATCTCAGCTATAGGACGTCCACTGCTGAACATAGGCCTCCCCCAATGCTTTCCATGTTGCCCGGTTGGTAGCGGCCTGCGTCCAGCGCCTTCCTGCTACCTTTATGATGTCGTCGGTCCACCTTGTGCATCAGCATCTTATGTATTTGTAATAAAGGCGACTATGCAACAAAACTGTAGTCTCATGTACTTCTGTACCCAGTTACTATTAATTAGCCCAAAAAACTAATTGCCCGCTGAAACTGAAGCGGCCCACTATCCGCCATTCGCAGCACATGTCGCTTTGTGTTAAACGGTTCCTACAAACAACAAAACATCGACCTTAACACAAAGAAATAAAGTTCAAAACCGCTTATTAGAAACACACGAAGTTAACTTCACACCTGCTTAGGGAATTATCAACCTTGAATAGTAGAAGTAAGGTCCAAAATAAAAGTCGAGGTAAATGTAGAGTTTGACCAAGTTGGCTAGTAGAAACTAAATCTTAGTGCAGTTGGTTAAGATTGGTTTTGGAATGAAGTGTGCAAACGGAGTAAGAAGTGATGCGCCCCAATTAAGTGTAGGTAATAAAGTGTGCGCTTGGATTGACTAGGGTTGGCACTTTTGGATTAAGAAAAGGCAGTCTTTTCATTAATTAAATTACAAACTGTAATTCTTTAAATACTTTAAGAAACGCGAGAAAGTTCAGAAAATAAAAATTATATTTGTAGGCTGAAATTTCCGGAGTACTACGATTTTTGAAAGGCGGTTTGGTGAAAAAAGTGTCTTTTATTTTCGGTAAATAGCAATGGTAACTATCTACTAATCATTAATTAATCAATACTAATTACTATCAATTAAATTGTTTGTCTTTCAATATTTTCATATTTAGAAAATACTAGCTGACCCGGCGAACTTTGTTCCGCCTTAATGGCAATAAATAAGCAGACTTTTTTTTAATTTCGAACGGGATAAAAAGTATCCTATGTCCTTCTCCTGGCTCTAAGCTACCTCCCTGACAATTTTCAGCTAAATCGGTTCAGCCGTTCTTGAGTTATAAGTGGAGTAACTAACACGACTTTCTTTTATACAGGGTGTTAGGTAAATGGGTATATGAGCCGACACTAGCCCATGTTAACATGGGCATATAAATAGTATGGTGAAGTCAGAAAATTGATATCTTCATTTTAATTATTTTAATTTTCATACAAATCTGATTTTATAAAATTTATTTTGGATGAAAATTAAAAAAAAATAAGTGATGATATCAAATTTCTGACTTCACCATACCATTTATATGCCCATGTTATCATGGGGTAGTGTCGGCTCGTATACCCATTTACCTAACGCCCTGTATATATAGATATTAATTAATTAACTTTTTGCTAACTTTCGAATAACGAGCAGTACGTTATGATCTTTAGAAATTGGAAATTAGAAGTACATATATATGAATATTATGTTGTACTCTCCAATAGAGAAAACCACACACAGGGGAGAGCTGCAAGTAGGGTTTCTGCTCGAGCCTTCTCGAACTCGAGAAAACTCGAGAAATTTGGCTTCACTCGAGACGAGAAAAAAAATACCGGAGCTCGAGAATTCTCGAGTTTCGATTTTGAAGCTTTAATAGTCTTGAAAGCCTGTTTTCTTAGACAAAAGTAAGTTTTTAATTATTTAATAGGTTAACGTTGCTTTTAGACTGGTCTAGTCTTCCTTTTTTAACTGATTTGATTTGCAATTAATGATCTCAATCGAAACTAAGTAATAATGTTTACCTACGAGTATGCTATACCTATTTATTATGTATGTTTAACTCTGACTGATTTAAAGACCGAAAAATTTGTTAACTGTCTGTTAGGTTAGGTACTTGTGCCTCCTCGTAAAGTTTATTCAAGTCGTTATTCTAAAGAAATTTAAAAAAATATTAAAAAGTGTTTTTTTGGTTATAAAAATAAACTATTTTTCGTAATTTTGCTATTTGTACTTGTGTGAAGTGAAAACAAGTGATTCAATTGTAGCTCCAGATTTTTTAATGTTATTTATCCTTAAAGTACACGCGACTTTATGACTTTTGTTCCTTTAGTTAATAACTAAGTTATGATTATTAGTTAATATTAATTATGAGAGAAGATTTCATTTTTTGTTTGTTTTCTTACCAAAATAAGTGGTACTAAATTCTAATATTGATTGTTGTGCATTAAAGTAGGTATATTAGATTAAAAAACCTGTGTTCTTGTTAAATTTCAACCGATTTCAACAGTTTTAATTTAAAGACTCGAGACCCGAGAAAACTCGAGACTTTCGCCTCGAGAATTCCCGAAACTCGAGAAAAAAAAATAGGTCGAGAAATCAGAAACCCTAGCTGCAAGTCTATTACACTAGCAATTAAAACGATCACATCTTCGTATTGTTCAGTTTGCTCGCGGGAAATATCCACGTTGTTACATTTATATTGCGGTGGTTATTTTGACTGGTAAACTCTAACTAGTCTTAAAATGAAATAGCTAGTTTCTTCGGGGTTTGTCTCACTTACTAATATGAAAAAGTTTCAATAATTTCTCAAAAAGATTAACTGTTTTCGATTTTCACTAAGTATTATCTGGGAGAATGCCAAGTCAAGCAAAAGAGCAAGCAGCACGGCAGTACTATTATTTTCTTGAAGCGGACCTCATTGTACCGTAACTTCGTTGTGGAAAAAACTAAAAGCTAAAATATTCAGTGACCAAAAGAGCATAAGTTAAGTATTTTTGTTTTATTATTAAGCTTAAGTATTTAACTATTTAAAAAAAAATCCATTTCAAGAACATTGAATGAATCGTTAGATAGGTGCTTGCTTTTACTAAAATTGGGACTTGTAAATTGATTATACCTGCATAATTTACCTGTTACAAAATATTACATTTGTGATTTTCAATTTCCACACCCCTAAACCGAACTTGACAATATTCCTTTGTGGTGCAACAAAAGATAGGATTTTCACAACTTATAACTTGCGCAAACCGCGCCAACCATGGCCACGACTCCCGGAATTAAAAATAAACTTCGCGGGAACCTGGACACTTGTGTTTTACCGCCTTTTTATTGGCGGCAATTATATCTTTAGTACAAATAACGTTGCGTTGCACACTTTATTACTTCTGCAATGAAGATCGTGATTTGCGACTCAGATTTTGTGGATGATAATAATTATAATACTAATTATGAAAACTTTATTAGTCTACGCAGGTCTGCTCAATACAATTATACTTACATAAGAATGGAATGTTTGGGACAGTTTGATGCTCTATACAGGGTGGAAACGATAAGTGATCTCACTCGATTATTTCTAAACTATACAGGTACCTATATTTTAGAAATAATCGAGTTTCTTTTTCTGATCCTGAAAGTGCTTTACGAGCTCTATCCAACGATATCAATAATAGGTTACAGAATTAACTAGATCTATCCGAAAATTCACTATTTCCAGCTTCCATACATTTAGTCCAAATAAGATTTATTACTAGACCAAGAAGCCATCTCAAATAAAAAACTCTTTATTTACGCAACTCATTTAAATACTTATTTTATAAAGCACTTTTACACGTCCCAGTATTAACCCTACCACTACAGGACAATAAATGGGCCAATAATAAGAAGAAGCAGCGCAAGAAACTCAGTCACTATTGCACAAACAAAGGGGATCCTTATTTTTAAAATCAAGGTTACTACGCAAATTATAAATCTTTTTGTTTCCTTATTCCTTTGAACTTGTAGACTCCTTTGTCGATTTTACGTGAAAGACAGGACTTTTGCTTACTTCTCAAGTTTTTTCACAAAAGTTGCGCTCGATTGGGGTTTTTGATCAGGGAGGTAGGTAATTACTACAGAATTATGGAGCTTTTCGGCTACTTTATAGTCCCCGAGGCTAAAACACTGGGCGATTAATTTTGTAAAATTAAATTCTTCGATTTTATTCTAGTTACAATGATGCCACATTTATCACAGACCGTAAAAATATAAGTTGCTATGAAAAGAGAAAGAATTCACTAATGTTGGAAATCACAGATTACCTTCTCGAAAATTGTTTTATTATGATAAAAATTGACTCCAATAAAGATTTTACTGTCACACACAATATCCTTATTTTAATTACGTTACTTTGCAGTAAAATATAGGATTAAATACTCAAATCACTAGATAGATAAATGTTACATAGACAGCTCGGTGCCAATGTTCTGGTTTAAGTATATTTTCAACCGACTTCAAAAAAGGAGGAGGTTCTCAATTCGACCCGTATGTTTTTTTTTTTTTCTATGTTTGTTACGCGATAACTCCGCCAATTATGAACCGATTTGAACAAATCTTTTTTCGGCGTATAGGTAATACCTCAAGGGTGGTCCCATTTCAATTTAATAATAGAAAAAACAACCCCCAAGGGTGGAAAATTGGGGATGAACTTTTTTATACGCAATATCTCCGCCGATTATAAATCAATTTGAACGATTATTTTTTTGTTGAATGGGTATTATCAAAAGGGTGGTTTCATGCGAATTTGAAGAAAATATTTCACCCCCAAGGGTGGAAAATTGGGGATGAACTTTTTTATACGCAATATTTTCAATTTTTAGTTTTTTTTTGTGTTCACGCATTTGAAGTCGGTTTTATTTTTTTAAAAAGTTATTGACTTTCCAGTTTCATTGGCACGGTATATACATACCTCTAGCAAGTCCTAGGGAAGGCATAGGGCTCCAAAGGGTTCGTAATTGACAGCTGGGAGGAGCGACATATATTTATGTCGTGGAGATAAATCACACCGCTCTCGGAGTCAGCCGAATTCCACCAAAATGTTACTGGGTTTCTTGTGGATGGATTTATTTGATTAGTTGAATGGATTATGTAGAAAATAGATCATGGGTAGTCTAGGTATTGAAAGTTCTCCATTAAAACTAAGGACACTATGAAAAAATGTGACTGACTTGAAAAATAAAACAAAAGGTATTACTTACTTAAAGTTGGTATTTGTCTCGTAAGGCGTTTTTTATTTAAGTAGCTGATAAATATCAATTACTTAAAAAAAGGCTGACACTTCACTCTCAATTCGCGATTGTGATCGCTTTGAGACGTTCCCAAGTTTCGTATTTGTCAAACAATCTAAACGGTTAAACGAATCGAAATTCAAGTTGCTGTGGTCGACAACTCATTTTTTTATTAATTTTATTACAATATTTTTCCTGATATCTTATTTTATATAATCATAGTAAATAAATACGACCTCGTTAGACTCATAAACTGTTGAAAGAGATTAAAGCGACCGTTTTCTCCGAATAGTCCATTTTATAGAGCTAAATGCATAAAATATAATTTAAACAAAGCCTCAAAATAATACCTACATAATTCCCGTTTTAGGTATAATAAAGGTGATTAAACAAAAGCACTGTATGTAACCTTACACCGATGTGGGCGGGCGTTTGCTCAAACCAGTGTGTTCTTTAAAACCGCGTGGGCGCCGCCCTCCAGCGAAATGCAACGTTCGGCCACTGTAGTTAATATAATATGCACAAGAACTAACAGCTGTAACAACGTAGGTAATCAAACAGTATGTGGACGCGACACACCCACGGTAGCACTAATTAAAACGTCGAGAAGTTAGTCGTTTTTGTTCGATTCAGCCAAATGACTTCCATTGCTGGAAAAAGGCCTCCCCCAAGGATTTCCATAATAACCGGTCCTGATTTGCTCGCATCCAGGTACCTACTTCACTCGCAGCGGGCTCGTGTCTATGTATGCACTTGATACAGTCATGCTACACGGCTAGATGAGTACCCTGACGTTCGGTTGAAGTTGTCAAAAGTAAGTCGAAAACCTCCTCGAGAAAATGATACAGTTTGAAAGAGATCTCTATCAAACTGTATCATTTTCTCGCACCAAGTCGAGCAAAAAAGCGGCACGGCCGTACTATCCTTTTCTCGAAGCAATTCAGGCCATTTTCGACCGCCTGTAACTTCGTTGTGGATAAAACTAGAAGACTGAATTTTCAGTATCCATGCAGGCATTGTAAAGACATAGTATATTTCAAATTTCATTCAATTTGAACCAGCAGTTTAAGAATTATAACGGATCAAAGTTTCTTAATTTTGTCACTCACTGACTGACTGACTGACTCACCGATCATCAAAATTCTAAGGCACTTCTATTTGGAATATAAGTAGTGTTTGGTGTATGAATCAAGGAAAAACTAAAATATTTGGGGGCACGGTAGTGCAACCGCCAAGTCGAGTAAAATTTTTCAATTTCGGTCCAGTTTTCTAGATACATAACTGCTGTCTACAAAATACAAAAAGAAATGAGATCCCATCAAAAACAATACTTGTCAAAAAAACCAAGTCTCGCAACTCAGTTGTTCTACGGTAAAAAGTTGTGAGATCCATGTAATACCAAGTCCAGGCCAGGAAATCTTTAACGTTTTACATAAATATATTGACTTGGCCATCGCATGAAAACACGTGTAAATTAAATTATTTAGTGCGACGGCCAAGTCAATAATTTATGTAAAACGTTAAAGATTTCCTGGCCTGGACTTGGTATTACATGGATCTCACAACTTTTTACCGTAGAACAACTGAGTTGCGAGACTTGGTTTTTTTGACAAGTATTGTTTTTGATGGGATAGTTCTTACTACTTCAAGTGTGAAGTTGTTAGAAGAGTGCAGTTAAAGGCTGTACAGCGTTTGGAAGTCACATCTTCTTCATAGTGTCCAAAGATTCTCAATTGAATCCAAAATAAATGCACAAGTAGCAAGCAAAGTCTACGTTTCTCATAAAATAATGTACAAAAAAATCATTTTCAAACAATTTTTTTACAATACTCATCGTACCCCTTTTGTTGATCAAAGTTAAAACTAAATGAGAAAGTAGAACTAAAAATGGTTTGTTCCCTTTAAAATTTTCCACGGTTAAATACTACAATACAACCAATAGTCTAAGATCCCGCTATACAACGACCTTCACCGAGATGCTTATTTGATGAAACATATTTTATATTCAATTTAACATGTCAATAATTATATTGCTTAAGGGTTGCCTAACAAATTTCAGTCCAGGATATGATTAATTAACCATTACAAAAAGTTTTATTTTTAAATATTTCATCGGTTTGATTATTAAACAAACTCCATACCAATCGAAAGGATGAAGCCCATAGAATATGCAAACGTTAGGTTGCCTATTCTTTTCCAGTCATAACTCTCGGGTTGCCAGGTATAAACAGGTAAATTGATAGAGCATTTTGCATCGGTCTGATAATTTAATCAAATATAAATGAAAATAAAGATTATTTCATTATGAACACGGTGGTATAGGGTTGCCTGCGAAAAATCAGTCCTGAATGACGGTTGTCGAATTTTGTAAAGTGAAATTAAAACTGAAAGGTGACATTTTTCGAGTAGTTGGCAACATTTGGGAAAGACGAGTTGTATGAGGCGTTTGTGTGTCTTGTCAAGAGGTGTCGCTTGGGTGAAGAAATTTCTCCAGTGTTGCCATGCTTTCGGAGATTTGGTCCAAAAATGTCGAAAGTGGAAATAACGACTTCCGGTCAAAAATTTGGATGACGCCTCCTGCAAAAGGGTCGTACAAATGACATTTGACCATTTTCATCTCGATCACCTGGCAACACTTGCAGCTATGGGGAAAAGTATTTTTTTTCGACATGGGTGTCTTTAAAGTTAAGGACGGACAGAAGGAGATATGGCAGAAAAAATCCAAAAATGGGGTTTGGTCGGTTATACGACCCAGATTATGGGAAAAATCCGAAAATTCAGAAAATCAAGATGGCGACCGAGTGAGCGGTCATTTTGTAAAAAGTTTCAGATTTCTGATTTTTCAAATGCATTTTTTGGGCAGTTGGCAACATTTGGGAAACTCGAGTTGTATAGAGCGATTACGTAGTTTGCTAAGGAGTATCGTTTGGAAAAACAACATTTTCCAGTGTTGCCATACTTTGAAAGATTTGGTCAAAACATGTAAAAAATGGAAATAACGACTTTTGGTCCAAAATTTGGATGACGCCTCCTGCAAATAGGTCAAACTAATGACATTTGACTATTTTTATCTCGATTACCTGGCAACACTGGCAGTTACGGGGCCACAAAATTTTGGGACTTGGGTGGTTTTAAGGAATTGTTTCACGGGATTGGTTTAAGTTAGAAAAAAAGTAAAAATGGGTTTCGGCGCGGAAAATGGTCTAGATTAAGCGAAAAATGCAATAAGTATGGCAACACTGGAAAATGTTGTTTTTCCAAACGATACTCCTTAGCAAACTACGTAATCGCTCTATACAACTCGAGTTTCCCAAATGTTGCCAACTGCCCAAAAAATGCATTTGAAAAATCAGAAATCTGAAACTTTTTACAAAATGGCCGCTCACTCGGTCGCCATCTTGATTTTCTGAATTTTCGGATTTTTCCCATAATTTGGGTCGTATAACCGACCAAACCCCATTTTTGGATTTTTTCTGCCATATCTCCTTCTGTCCGTCCTTAACTTTAAAGACACCCATGTCGAAAAAAAATACTTTTCCCCATAGCTGCAAGTGTTGCCAGGTGATCGAGATGAAAATGGTCAAATGTCATTTGTACGACCCTTTTGCAGGAGGCGTCATCCAAATTTTTGACCGGAAGTCGTTATTTCCACTTTCGACATTTTTGGACCAAATCTCCGAAAGCATGGCAACACTGGAGAAATTTCTTCACCCAAGCGACACCTCTTGACAAGACACACAAACGCCTCATACAACTCGTCTTTCCCAAATGTTGCCAACTACTCGAAAAATGTCACCTTTCAGTTTTAATTTCACTTTACAAAATTCGACAACCGTCATTCAGGACTGATTTTTCGCAGGCAACCCTATACCACCGTGTTCATAATGAAATAATCTTTATTTTCATTTATATTTGATTAAATTATCAGACCGATGCAAAATGCTCTATCAATTTACCTGTTTATACCTGGCAACCCGAGAGTTATGACTGGAAAAGAATAGGCAACCTAACGTTTGCATATTCTATGGGCTTCATACTTTCGATTGGTATGGAGTTTGTTTAATAATCAAACCGATGAAATATTTAAAAATAAAACTTTTTTTAATGATTAATTAATCATATCCTGGACTGAAATTTATTAGGCAACCCTTAAGCAATATAATTATTGACATGTTAAATTGAATATAAAATATGTTTCATCAAATAAGCATCTCGGTGAAGGTCGTTGTATAGCGGGATCTTATACTACAATTATTTATTTAATTAGTGGAACAATTTATCTAATGACGCAAATTACAATTAGTTTTCTAACAATGACTCGACACTTACTATGCGGGCTGGATTTATTGGTTTGTGGAATTTACTTAGAAATAACACAATGTGAAATTAGTTCTAGGTACTGTTCCGGCGTTTTCATCAAATTTATCCTTCTATGAATTCAGTAATTCAGGAACTACATGATTATACATAGTTTAAAAATGTTATTTTAAATTACAAAATTGGGCGCTTTAATTTGAAACAAAAAGAAAGAAGGAGTTTCTTTATTCCAGTTACAACACACATGTGTCCAGATGTTTGTCATGATCTTTGTATGAATTATCTTGGAAAGTTACTTATTTTATACAAATCGCAAATATAGCGCTCATTATAAAAACATAGTATGTATCGCTACAAAAGCCTTGAACAACTTTTCACACAGTTATTAACGGGACTATTCCCACCTTTCGTTCTCACAGCTGCAACTCCTGTGTAGCCAGGATCTCAGCTGACCGCCAATAAAACCCAACCAGTGAAGATCAAGTTTGTCCCGGGGAAAAGTTGTCATTTGATCCGCAACGAAATTAATCAGAAGAACATAGGAGGAGTTCGAAGTTAAGGTTCGACTGCCCTAGATAAAAATAACAAAATGTTTGCCACTGACCTTCCGCATCTTCACAAACATCTTGACATGTGTCTGTGGACTTTGTGACCAGCATAAAGTAACTTTTATATCAGCACATTCACACGGTTTTCAATTTGTCACACAAAGTCTCTAATGCGAGGCGTCTCGCGTGAGAAATACGAACATGTGCATTTTCCTAAGAGAAAAGTAAGTAAGCCTATTGTGTGTAGGCTAAGGAAAAGTACTGCTTTCTGGTACAAAATATACAATATGTACGAGTATATCTAGAATCAGGAACAGCTTTTTAACTTGTTATACGAGTATACTTACGCTCGTGTTCACAAACATTACTATGAGGTCTCACAGTGCGCGTGGACGCACAGGGTGGCAACCAATCACAGAGCTCTGTTCAACGCTGTGCGTTCGATTTGCTGCTTCACTTAAGCAAGCATCGTTTGTCAATACGGGTGTTACTTTATTTACAACAGGTTTTAGATACCTATTCCCAAATAATCCCTAGAAATAATTCGTAAAAGGGAATATTTTAAATGATGTTCCAATAACTGGTTCATTTTCATTTGCTGTTTTAATAAAATAAAAAACAGAAAATACAACGTCAATTGACAATTTATTCATAGCCCGATCATAGACAGATCATTGGTGAATAATTTTAACAATTTATTTTTCAGCACGAAATCTAGAAACATTTCATTTTAAAAGTTGAATTAAAAATCATTATAATGTCAAATACTAATCTACCTAGTTTACAATATTTAGATCTCAGGTTTTTGAATTCAATTGCAAGCTTTCTCACTTTGAACAGATACAATTAATTGTCTAAAACCACTATCCTGGTATTCCGCTTGGCTAATAAAGTAGCATGGCGCTGTGACCCTCTGTCCAGTGGTTACCATAGCAACAGTCCAGTTGTGGTCAGTATTGCAGCATGAATATTTCTTAGGTATATAAATCCTTAGTCCAATTAATGGACACTGATTTAAGATAATATCTATACGAATAATAATAAAGCGGGAGTTTTTTTTGTTTGCTTGAACGCGCTAATTTCAGGAACTACTGGTTCGATTTAAAAAATATTTTGTGTTGGATAGCTCATTTATCGACGACTAGCTTTTGTTTTTGTCTGTCACAGAAAAACTTTATCGCGGCGTCCCTGTTTCAGAAACCGGGATAAAAACTATCCTATGTCCTTTCCCGGGACTCAAACTATATCTATGCCAAACATCCAAATCGGTTCAATGGTTTAGGCGTAAAAGAGAGACAGACAGACAGACAGACAGACAGACAGACAGACAGACAGACAGACAGACAGACCGACAGACAGACAGAGTTACTTTCGCATTTATAATATTAGTATAAATCTATAGTATGAATTTAAAGAAAAATGTTATTAGTTAAAACTATTTTCACGCATTCGAAGTCGCGGGCACAGGAAAAAATAATAAATATGTACTTACCTAATTAGCTTATAATCTTTTTCCTGAAAAACTATTTTACTGCACAAAAAATATTTTCTCGTGCTTAGTTCGTAATGGTTATTTCCTGCTAAAATTGATATTTCGTAGAATATTTTGTGACTGTATAAAATGGAAACATTTAGGCAAAATGATTTCATAGGTCGTGGGGAATATTTCACTGTAGTTCACACAATGCCGGCGGTTTCAAAGATATATGGCGACGTAAATCAGAGAGCCCACCAGCCATCCATTGATGCGCCGTACTAACCATGGCTGTTTACCCGCTAACCACTTCGTATAGTGATGGGACGGATATCCGTATCCGCGGATATCTAAGGGTGCAAAAATACTTAATGGTAGTTGCAGTGGTAGGGCTAAATGTAATTCTTAGCTTATTTATTTTGATTATTTGACGCTTTTACACGTCCCAGTATTATTTTAACTCTACCAATGGGCCAGTGCTGATAAGAAGCAGCGCAAGAAGTTAGAAAAACAGTTTAAAACTTTTATGGGCCTTGCCTGAAATAAATATTATTATGTAATTTCTATTTTTTTTTTTTATTTTTAAAACAGCCGAGATTCTTATGTATATTTCATCCACGGATAAGTCGGATATATACGTAATTATTTTATGTATAATATCCGCGGGGGTTGGTTTTGGTATCCGCACTATCCGTGGATTCATTTTTGATGATCTGATGCATCACTAGTACTAACGTCATGCTAGCATGCTAAACAAATATGGCTTAAAGCTAAGCTGTTGGATAAAGTAGTACTGGACTAAATATGAAGACTTAACCATAGGATATGTTACGGTATTATGTAGATAAGTATTGATATTTTGTCATTGTTTCAGACTGACACTTTGATTTTTAAGGAAATTAAAAATGATCCATTTTTATGGAAGAAAAGAAAAGCGCCCTCTAAGAAAATGGACTATAGATATCGGACTTGTAATATGAACAATGAAAATGGGCATTTATTTGTAAAAACATACAACTTATTTATACATAAAAACATTTAGACCAATAAAATAGATACGCACACAAATGTCTGTTAAACCCGAAATACCTAGTAGTTCGGTCCCCGAAGTAGGCCAGTAATTTGAGTTCAGTTCTCGACTTGAGATTGTACACTTGATCTCCTCTGAAGGCTTCTTGGTATACAATTTCTGTAGGTACTCTGAGTACTTGTATCGTTTGGTTGAAGGATACATTTAATACATTTCACCAAAACAATGCACGTATTGAATTTATGGAGTGAGTGGTGCGTGGGTGGATACCTATTTATGTTCAGGGTATTATAATCTTAGGTTACATAATATTACGTGTATTTGTGTTTTGTATACATAATATACCGACCCTCTTAATAAAATTAGCAAGAAGATAAGTAACAGTTAAAGTAAAAGAAAAGTTGAAAAACACCCTTGTTATAGTGAAAAGCTTGCAAATCAAGTTAGTTGAGCAGAACTATTAATTAATATTTGCCAATAACTGACTTCGCGTCACGGTAACTTATGTTGGTAAAACTGTACGTGTAAGAAATTTTTGAAAAATTCATGAATTGTACCTTGCATAGGTATCTTGTCGTACAATGCGTTTTCTGATACGAATACGATTAATAAAAACGCCATGTACAAATAGTAATATAGTAAATTGTAAGATAAATCAATCAAAATAAGTGTAAGGACACTTAATACGTTCAAAATTACAAAATGGTCGAAATCTCTCATAGAAATGCTCCAATTTTATTGAATTATTCAAGTGAAGTTAACGCTAGATTTTTCCACGGAACCCGATACTAAAAGAACGACAAAATAATAAAGGCGAGGTTGGGACATCGCTGGGAAATTGCAGTTGCGATTGTTTGCTAATGCATTCTGGTAAAAGCCACCTCTTTTGAGTGAATAAATAAAATATAATTAAATTATACTACAGCCTGAGGTAAATCAATTATGGAATTAAGAATAGTTTCATAAGGACTTGCTAATTACTTTTTAGACTTTTGAATACAGCATCCAAAAGACACGAATATTATCTATCATCATCCTTCATCATCATCATCATGTCAGCCATGAATGACGTCTACTGCTGAACATAGGTCTCCCCCAATGACTTCCACAATAACTGGGTTCCACGATATTATCTATACTCTTAAATAAAATCGTAACACATTCCTTCCATTAGCAGTCAGGTCACAACACAGTCTTTTTAAACGTATTGACGCTACAGAGTCTGACATTCACCTGTCTGGAGGAGTCTGAATTAGGTATGGTTAGCACTTTGGGCCACAGACTAATTTTGACAGTTGTAGGTACAAATGCGGCAAAACAACCTTAACTATGGTATGCATACCTTGTTAAAATCTAGATTAATAAGCGTCATTTTAAAAGAGTTCATAAACCTGTTCTAACGCCATCTTCCTCTTCCCAGGTCTAGCAGTCCCTTTCGTGGAGCTGACGGTGACCCACGCCTCGGTCCTCACGATCCTGGCTATCAGCTTCGAGCGGTATTACGCAATCTGCGAGCCCTTGAGAGCTGGATACGTCTGCACCAAGACCAGGGCAGCGCTGATATGTGCTCTGGTCTGGTTCTTCGCTGCACTGTTCACCAGGTAAGAATATCATAGAATGATCTGCAGGTACTGCCCTATCTTCGAGCCCTTGGGCTGGTTACGTCTGTATCAAGACCAGGGCTTGAGAGCTGGTAACGTTTGCACCAAGACTAGGGCAGCCCTGATCTGTGATTTGGTCTGGTTTTTCGCTGCACTGTTCACCAGGTAAGGATATTCTTGGAATGATCTGCAGGTACTATGTCACCTAAGAGCCCTTGAGAGCTGGTTAAGTCTGTACCAAGACCAGGGCAGCTCTGACCTAGGCACTGGTCACTAGGTAAGGATATTCTTGGAAATTTAAGCAGCGGAATTCGAGTCGGCAAGCTTTGGGGAGTACCAAGATGCTTATCTTGGTAATGTACGAGGAAAAAAATTATTGGGCGTTTGATTCTTTTCTGCGTTATTCACCAGGTATGATAGCCTATAAAGTCTGGCAGCTCATAAAGTTTAACACAAAGAGTTTTGGACTCCATTGTGACAACACAATGATGGTGATATTTGGCCTATTTGGTATTGGTGAAGAGATTTGTCAAGGAGTGTGTGGCAGTTTTCTAAGTTTTATAATGTCGTGTTTATTTAATAGAAGAAATAAGTTTTGTTTTATGCGATTCGCAATATGCAACAACGTGAAAAAATGCACTGATTGAAAGATTTAAATTTTCGTAGCAATCATAATTAAACGGTGATGGAGGAATTAAAATTAAATATGTATTAAAATAACATTGAAAATGAATTGAATTAAAATATTATGTCATGTCATGCTAAAGCAATTAACTTTAATAACTGTTTGCTGAGCTTAAACATAAAATAATGGTTCGGTTGAACCCCATAACTGACCAAGGGGGTTGCGATGGCTTTGCTAATCTTCTTCATTTTAGGTCTAGAAGAAAGAAGAAGGAGAAAGAAGACACTGAGCAGAAGATGAATCCGGGATACGAAAATGGCGATTTTTACTTCTTTCAAATAAGACTCGTTAAAATTTGCATTGATATGACTTTATTCAAAATGTGGTATTTCTACGGCGTCATTTACATTCTTATGGGGTTTTTATGTTGATCAATATCATACGTTATGGTAGTAGAATTTCTAATGTGGCCAATTCTATAGATGCAGTGCATAACTACCATGATCCTATTCTAAGGATCTAATTTGAAAGTTTATTGGTGTCTAAAGTACCTATAACCAATTTTGATAAGTAGAAAATTATCACAATAATATAATATTATTATAAGATACGGCTACCGTTTCTAGAGGAAGTATTATTAAACCAACTATTGGTGCACTTTTCATTTTGAGGTATTAACCCTTTTCATGGACTTTAATGGAAGATAATGTAGCGAGTTTTTCGGAAAATTTGGTACTGGGTTTCCACTCACAAAAATGCTTTACTTTTTACAATACAACAGGTGTGTACACTGGTACACTTTTAAAGGACTATTATGGAAGATACGATAGTGAATTTTCCAGAAAAGTTCTACTGTATTTTAACTCACAAAATTGTTTGAGACTACTTTATAGTTTCATGTTTTGCTTACATGTCGACATTCAAACCTCCCTTGGTATTCTACATAGACTTCTTAGTACACTACTAGACACGGACAAAATAAAAATTGTCACAACTCACAACACGAGCGTGCGAAATAACTTTAAATAAAATACATAGGTAAACAAGGATAACATTTTATCGGTTTCCTAAACTTTGCTCGTTCGTGTGTTGTTAACATTTATCAAAACTTAGGCTAAGTTGCATCACCTAACTTTAACGGTAGCTATAACAATAACGGGTGCTTTTTGTATGGAGTTTGATAGATTTTTGACGTTTGTCAAAGTTAAAGTAAGATGGTGCCACTTAACCTTAGTGAACAATATTGAAGCGATAATAGCTCAACCCTGTCAAAAGAAAAGAAAGACAGAAGTACAGAAAAGTTCTCGAGTGAAGACGAAAGACGTAGAGTGGGCAGAACTCCCACTAGGTGAACTGACGATCTGATGAAGGTCGCGGGAAGCACCTGGATGCGGGCACCGCAGGATCGGTCGTTGAGGAAATCCTTGAGGGAGGCCTTTGTCCAGCAGTGAACGTTATTTGGCTAAAACGAACGATTAATAGCCTTTAAAAATTCAGAATAGACTGTCTAGTACTGCATAGAAGTCAGTATTCTAAAACCGTCTCGCAAGTCTGAAATAACTCCCAGATAAAATATAAACTTTCCGATTCGGAACATGGAATGTTGATTCTTGCCCCC
This sequence comes from Ostrinia furnacalis, assembly GCF_004193835.3. NCBI lineage: Eukaryota > Metazoa > Arthropoda > Insecta > Lepidoptera > Crambidae > Ostrinia > Ostrinia furnacalis. The sequence continues at coordinate 46,241 of NW_021133868.1, forward strand.
GTTCTAAGGGCGCTTCGCCCACGCTCATTGAGTATTCACATTTTATGGATTCACTTGCATGATGCGAGATCATATCTGATGACGTGCTTGGTCAGCGGTTCTCAAACTTGAGACTCGTTTCTGAATATTTACTGCCTATACTGAAATAATTTTACTGATACGTAGAAATGTTTTGCAATGCGAAATTGTTAACCAGCTAAAAGTTTACAGTGTTCCCAGATACATTCAAAACGGTACTGTACATTTTATGACAAATAATTTTATTGCATTCTGTTATTTGGATTCGAGAAAATTAAGATTGATTACGTGTTTGTTACGTTGATATTACAGTGAATTATATAGAAAAGCACATGGATAAAATCAATCACGGTGTCACTATATGAATCAAATTCAGGATAAGTAGTATCCCTTGGTTACTAAATTCTTTTTATCATTAAATGTTGCATCTCAAAATAATGTAAGGTAGTTATTTCTATTAATATGCCCTTTTCACTTATACACTTCTACCTCATGTAATATTAATCCAGGGTTTTAGCTGCAATGAGTACGCCCGTGTCTCATTAAATAATAACAACAAAACTATTTCCCAATTCCATCGATAATTTGAGCATCTTTCTTCAAAACCCGCTTTGTTTTATCGTCGAAAGCATAATGACATCGATACAGAAACAGAAACTTCGAGAAAGATCGGATCGCTTGCCGCATTGTTGCAGCACATTTATCGTGGTCGCATGAAAGTGACGGCTCTTGAAATTATTACACAAGTATTTGATGCTTGCAAAGCTGCCTACACATTTTCTTTTTAATGTCCCTCGATTTTGCTATTTTGAGAAAATCTTAATCTAGCCGCAAACGTTGAAAAGCCGAAGAAACGTAAAAAGTTTGCCCCCTCTCCTTCATGAAGATCGGTCAAATTAAAGAGAGATGCAGGTTATGGTGTGAGAGAGCTGATCTTCCCTGCCCTTTTGTCTCTAAGTCTGAGAGTCCTGCACCTGGACATGAGCTCCCCTGGCTTACTTGAAAGTCTTTAAATTTATGTAGACTTCGGACGCAGGTCGGCCGTAGTAAGGACAATCTGTTCAGGTGGGGATTCTTGGATGGCTCAAACTTGTAGTGCAAGTGTGCGTTTGTTCCCCAGTTGACGAAGGTCTCCATAAATTGTAATGATTATTCAATAATAATTTATTTAATCTTGTTTTTTAAGCAAGTTCTAATCTAAGTAAGTGTGTAGGAACCTTTATCGCTGTGGTTGAATGAAACTGACGTTTCTAGAAATTATTTCACAACGTTCAAGTATTTGATGCTTTCAAAGCGCAGTCGAGTCGCAAGTTCACAGCGAAACTAATGAAGAACACGAAGGGTTTGGTAAACTACATTTCTATGTAGTATTAATATTCATTTTAGTTCTAGTTTTAGGAAAACTGTTTTGGTTGTGTTGTTTATTTTATAAATAGATTAGAACCACTCCTATTCTCTAGGATGTCGTAAAGACAACTAAGGGACAAAAATATGCGAGCTGGTCTCTCTATAATCTGTTGGACCAGCAATGTGGGGAGTGTAAACCAATTCCACCATTTACTACGATAACTTCATGGTTATGTGATAAGACGACCTGTTAGACCCCTAGTTCAATTCTCAGTAGAGGCACAATTATTTTCTTGAAGGTTTGTGTTATTTTTTTGATAACGGTTTGATAAATTCCCAATTCACCTAGCAAGCTACCACCATACCAAAGTCTGTGCTCATAACAATGCATTTTTGTATTTAGGTAATTGGATCTAAAACACTGTGACAAACCACAAGGGCGTAGCCTCATCCCTAATTTACAGATGAAACCCACAACAATATGGCTAGCAATTTATTTGCAAAACAACTGTGTCAGTGAACGTTACGTTCTGCATTTTAGTACCTAAGAGTAGGCGCACACCGTTGATTTTTAGTTGGCCGATAGTTGTGCCCGATTTTAAATTGTATGAAGAATCGGCTAAATCGAATCGGCTAAATCGAATCGGCGTAGTATGCGCACTCCCATACATGCCCATACTGATCAACAGCCCGACTAAACTATCGGCCGACGAAAAATCAACGGTGTGCGCCTACTCTAAAAATGTCAGCTTTTGTAGTAATGTGAAAAAGTATATTTGGTACAAATCTTTTTATCATATTAATAAGGTAAATAACATTGTTTGTTTTCCTGATAAAGTAAAATAAAATAAATAAAATAAGGGGGAAGCCTAATTCCTAATTCACAGATGAAACCCACAACAATACGGCTGGCAATAGCCACTTTTATTTGCAAAACAACTGTGACGGAGAACGCTACGTTCTGCATTTTATCGAGTCCCGTCAGAGCCTGCGTTCTCTCTACGCTGAGTTATGGTTCGTCGTAACTTGGGAAATCTCTAGTTTAAGCAATTGTTGAAATTATATTAACAAATACAAGTAAAATACTGCAAAGCAGCCAAAGATATTTGGCTGCTTTGGACTAAGTAATATTGTGACATGTAGTTTCGTGCTTTAACGAATATCTTAGAGGCCAAATTGATGAAAAATCAAAAGAATAAAGGACCTGATCTCAGAGATTTATTTGTATTTTATGTTATTAAGAACAAATAACAGTTATTGTATAACAAAATTACAATTTATGCAGTGTCAGTACTTAATCCCACCAAAAACATTTTCTGTAAAATGTTGCCAAGACGAGTCGTATGGCTCGCAATGTGAAAAATTCTCTCATCTAGAGTCAAGCTTCTAACTCTACACTTAGTCTAATAATTCTACCTAAATAATATGTGGGTTGCATGGCCGTTTCGCTTTCGTCATAATATTATGTAAGGTTAAAAAATTTACCCGAATAAGTAACGAATTTGCCCAACAAATAAAGATATTATCCCATCAAAAACAATACTTGTCAAAAAACCAAGTCTTGCAACTCAGTTGTTCTACGGTAAAAAGTTGTGAGATCCATGTAATACCAAGTCCAGGCCAGGAAATCGTTAACGTTTTACATAAATTATTGACTTGGCCATCGCACTAAATAATTTAATTAACACGTGTTTTCATGCGATAGAGAGATAATCACTTGAGTACACAAAATTTTACGAATCAAACCGCGGGTAAGACCTAGTTAAATGTAATCCTCTTAAAAAGTACGGACTTTGTAAGAAGATTAACTGGGCCCTGAAATCAAAGCATTCCATTTCACCACAATGAATAATGGCATGGATAATATAGAGTTCTTTGCGTTGTGGAATGAATAATATAAATCATATCGCCGCCTCTTTACTCTCTGGATAGTAAGTGAAGCGATTTGCTTCAGACACCATTTAAGGCACGGATATGAAATATTGCAGCGCAAAAATTGCAAAAGACTAAGTATACATATTATAGCTACGGGACTATTCCCACCTCTCGTTCCCACCACTGCAACTCCTGTGTAGCCAGGATCTACAGCTTGACCGCCATAAAAACCCAACCAACGAAGGTCAAGTTTGTCCCGGGGAAAGTTAAACTGTCATTGGACCCGCAACGAAATTAATCAGAAGAACATAAGAGGAGTTCGAAATTAAGGTTCGACTTCCCTCCATTGCAAAGCGGATGTGAGGTGGGTGACAAACAAAGGTTTAAAACCTTTAAGAAAAGATTATGCACCATAGACAATAAATCTTATGAGCAATTAGCAACTACCTGCCAATAATATTTTTCACAAAATCGTATAGTTAGAGATTTTAAAACTTACCGGTAAGCGCACAAGGTGGACAGATGACCTTATAAAGGCAGGAAGGCTCTGGATGCAGGCCGCTTCCAACCGGTCAATCTGAAAAGATTGGGAGAGATTAATATTCTGCAGTGGACGAAATGATGATAAAATAACATAGATTAAATTGTTTGTCCAGCCAACTCTAAATATCTAGGAACAGCTATTTTTTAAATAAAAAACAACAATTTTGATTAACACTGTAGAGCTGGTATAGACTATTATACGACGCCACTAAAAACAATGGTACCTACCGCATAAAGATGGAACACAACAAAAATAACATAGTTTTTGTGATAAAATGTTCCAAGTGTACAGTGTATTAAACTCAGTCAACTAAATAATAACCGGACGATCCGAAGCTTTTGACCCGAATCACTGAACAAATAAGCCCGAATAAGGTGATAAGATAAAACACATAATTTAATAAACAACGTTGTCACTTTTTCGCGGAAAAAAACTAACCTATCTAAGGTCGTTGTTACATAAAATATTTTAGAAGTATGGCATCATCTAAGTAATAATTTAATTTATTTGTATAATTTCTTAACCCTTAAGTAACACCGTGGGGTAATTTTTTACCCCAGGCGCATAAAAATTGACATATCTTTTTTTCTACCGAATCTAGTGCAATGTCGTTTTGTGTATTCTCAATGCAGAGTGTGCGCTTTAAGCTCGTAGACGCGGGATGTGAAAAAAATCATCTGTTTGGCTTGTACAGGTAGGTGGGGTGGAAAATTACCCCAGGGTGTTAGTTACGCATGCTTTAATTTATCATCACCTAACATCTTATTAATAGGTTTTTACAATATTTAAACAAATTGAGTAAAAATTTATATGACGATTAGGTAGCATGTTGTCTCGAGAATGCAGAAAAATAAATAGAGCTTGATTTACATGATACTTTTCGAACTTTGAAGACATCCCCTCAGAACACAGCGTTCATAAATTCGACACAGAAATAGAGCCCAAAAGTGATAATTATGTAATAATTCAGCGTGTCTGATGTGTTTTGAAAAATATAATTAGGAATAAAATAAATAAAAAAAAATATTTTCATAATTTTATTAAAAAAAAAAGATTTTTTATTTTGCTTTATTATAAAGCCACAAATTTTCGTTTTATTTCATTTTGTGTTTAAAATATGTAGGTATAAAACATTTATTTCAATGTCCGATTAGTGTAAGTTTTTGGTTCCCACAATATCTTTCCAAGATTTTTCTAGAAGATCATTGTGGAGACTATTAGTTGCCACTAAAAAAATCTTTGTTTTTGGTTATGATTGATTTAAGATGTTTCTTTACGCTAGATAGACGTTCGTTTAAAACAATAATATAATTTAGTGAGTCCATTAATACACTGTAAATCACAAATTAAATTGATTTTAAATATTTACTTCAAATTTTTCAATTTCCCTTTGGGGTATTTTTTTTACCCCAGGGTGTTCTAAGTGTAACCAAAAATAAGGATGTTACTTAAGGGTTAATTTCTTAAATCACGAAAAATTGATTCTGTTGCATGCCGATAAAATATGGTATGATTTAGCTGAACAATATTTTATTGAGTGACCTGCATGTACCTACATTATGCAATAAACGATTTGATTTGATTTGATAGGAACTTCTTAAAAGAATAAATCCTACTACTCGTACTTAGTATTAAAGGTAAACTAAACTTTTACCATACTTATGTGAGGATTGATGGATGGACGTAATGGATGTGCGACGTATTACGGAAAAACTTCATAACGGATTGTGATGAAACTTTACAACATGGTTATAAGTAGTACCAGACTAATTTAAGTATACAATAAGTAATTCCATTAGTTTTATGGAGTTACAATGCTCTACTAAATGAGCACCGTAGTACAATGGTAGAGCTAGAGTTGACTTCCAACTACGATGTAGGGTTCGATATAAATGGGACTTGAAATCAAGAGTATGTCTTTAGCATTCTAAATAAAATCATCGAAGTCAAAGTCCAAACATTATTTGAATAGACTATTTAAATAGTACTTACAAATCGTCAAATATTTTGCTCTCAAAGAGCCTCTACCTACATGTTTCATAATCTTTTTACCCTACCAGCGCTTCGAAACCAACATTTGGCAAGTGCTGAGAAGAAGCGCCATCATTAAGGCCATTAACTTCAGGCGTACGGCCCTCTTTAATTTACCAGCTAAGCAAATAAAGGATTCATCCTATCTATGCTCTGATCAGGCAGTTTGGAGATGCCTGATGTTCACATATTGTTCTTTTACGACATTCTTCGAAGTCTGGGGGCGGTTCTATTCTACTCTGTCTGAACGTCACGCTTAAAAACATGTCATTCATCTAAGCCAGTGTTTTTCAACCTTTTTCATTACGCGACCCCCCTAGTATGAAAAAAAATTAGCGACCCCCCGACCGTTCGCTTTTTACTTTTTACGAAGATGTTGTAGGCACCAAATTCTTCAATCTATACAACATTTATGCATTTGCATAATTAGATTTCGGATAAATCTAGCTTTAAACCTTTCTGTTTTTTTTTACTGAGGTAGTTTTTACGACCTCTTGCGACCCCCCTAGTATAGAACCCACAGGTTGAAAAACACTGATCTAAGCAGCACATTAACCAAAATCGAGAAATGTAAAGTGATCACACCAACAATAGGATGTGAGCGTTAATATTCACGAAGCTGTCGGGAACAAAACTTTGAGTTTATTGTCGAAACAATTTCACAGTTCACGCGGATTAATGGCAGCCATTTTGGGCAGAAATTACTGACTATGCAAGTAATGATGCTAATGACGAAGTTAAAACTCATACACAGTGATGTATGAGACATTGTCGTTTAAGTACGCTCCAACAACTTTTCATGTATCTACATAGTTGAAATATTTGCCTAAATCAATAATTACTTAAACTTCGCAAAAATCTTGACTTGCTTATGACTGGCAATACAGGTTAAAAAATTTACATGTCAAAGTCGCCAGTTTACACAACATTTTTAATCTGTTACCATTTTAACCCTATACTTGGCAAGGTCGGTTTTGGTTAATATTTGTGATTTACACTGTAAATATTGGATTTAGGACGAGTAAAAATCATGTAAAAAATACGAAAAAAAATCTTAGGTATGTAGTTTTGGAAATATAGTATGTATCTTTAAGTGCACATTGCCAGCTTTGTAATAAATTAAAATATGGTTTATTTTTTAGTAGACATTAGTTATTTAAATGAAAATTACTACAAAACCTTAAGCTATACCTTATTTGAGAAATAAAAAATAAGTATCTTTTACAAAAAACTGAAAACAAAGTAAAAAAACCACTTCAAAGTCTGTAACTCCTTGCAAGTATAGCTGCATTTGAATGTATGAGAACCACTCCATCAGCTTCGTTGGAGTACCTCCTGAATCGCAGACCCCTCTTACCATCCAGGAGATGCAAATGCAGATAGGACATATGGGAATCCTGCAAGACCATTAAAAAAATACGAGGGGTATTGACGCCAACTGGTTCCGAACTGTGTTCACGTTTTCGATTGAAGATAATTTGATACCCAACTTGCAGTGGAAACGCAAGATAGCGGAAATGGATCTCTGGAACTCCCTGGGAAACTATTCAGCAGTCGAACTGGCTGAAATTCTTCAATCACCAGCTTTATAAGCAGATACATGCAGCAGCCTGGATAGGCTGCTCGCTTTTTGGGGTGATCTGGCTTGTTTGGAGTAGGAAGATAACCACCCAAGAGGATCAGGAGGCTAAAAGCGGTTTCTAATTCATCAGCTGAAGTGTCACCGCTACTGACTTTCGACCTGGTTCCAGATTTTGGAACCGAAACTAGGATATTGCGCGCCTGATTTTGTTGCTGATGCACTAAGTTGTCCAAAAAACAACGATTATTATTACATGAATTAAAACTCACATCACAAATTATAATTTACAGCTTTGAATATTATTAACTAATAACATAATCCCTTTTTTATGCAATAAAATCTATAAAAAACCTATAAAATAAAGTCAACGGGAACCTGGCGGTGTGTCTTTAAAGATACATTCAAAATTGAAAGTAAATCATTACGTATCTGACAATGTGCATTTCGAGATACATTCGGACAATCCGCATCGTACAGAATAATTATACAAGTTTTGGGTTGAAAAAACAGCACTATCATCAAGAAGCATTTATTTACTATCCATATTACTAGAAATAATCACCAATATTCTTNATCCATATTACTAGAAATAATCACCTATATTCTTTAAAAAAACACCGAAAATAATTAAAATTATCAGCCGGTGCGTAGACGCCTGTCAACGGTCTGACATTTTGAATATTACTGTTAAATCTGTGCAGCCTGTAGCGATTCTATACTGTGTAACACAATCTGTAGTATTTGGGCTAACGTTATATTTAAAAAACATTTGAAAAAAGTATTTGGTTTTTCCTCCATATTTTTGTTTTGGTCAACGTATCTTTAAATGCACAATGCCAAGAAAAGGGTTAAATTGCTCCAGAGACACAAATACACGGTATTTTTCTAAACAATTCCCAATTTGAATTCCTCGCTTGTCTGCAAGGAGCTGCATTCCTTCGAGCATTGTGCCCGAGTATATTGGTTCCTGAGCTCAATAATAGATGGCGTTGAATGCAATAGCTTACAGTATTGTTTGTTTTCACTCAGGGAATGATATGCCAATTTTGCAGGAACAACAGTAAGGATTCTTTATTGAGAAAAGGGTAGGGTATTTTTAGATTTGCGTGGGTTAAATGTAGGTTAAACGTTCATGGTTGTGTTTATTGAAGTAACAATCAAGTTGAAATCTTTCTGCTATTTTCATTGTTTATTTTCCAATCCATCTATATTTAGAACATAATTGACCAATGTTGATTTTCGTAGAAAACGGGTGTTCCTAGTTATTTCTTTAAATCTAGCACTGGGTACTGAATGCTACGAGTATGTTAGTACCGTTTAGTACAGCACTAGATATGCATGTAGTCTTAGTTTCAATTCTGAATAATAGATGGCGCTAAAGCCTGTTTTTATAGCGCTGTCAAGCTGTTATCTTTTTACGAATGTTTAGCGTGTGTTGCGTAAACATTTTATAATGTGGGTTTACGATTTTAGGAAATATAACTGAGTGGGTTCAAATCATTAACTTCTTTTGTTGTTGTCTTTTTTTTTTTTCTTCTTCTTAAGATGTAGGAAAGCCAAGAAGGTTACTTTTATACTGACTTGTATTAAATACTCATATTTATCTATTTATGTATTCGTTATCTATCATGTATGAAGTAGAGAACCTCTAAATTTTAATATGAAAAAAATGTCGCCTACAAAAACTCCACTGCTGGCCATGTCGTCATGAAAACCACAAATAAAATTAAAAATAAATTATTTAAAAAAGCGAACGAATAAGTCAAATGACAATCGAAAAAAGCACAGATTACCAAGGTTTGTACCGTCTTAATTTTTAAGTGTCCACAGCTGAATTATGTACTCTTTTATTTGTATGTTTGTTTGTCTTCATTTCACTGTTTTTGTAACGTATAGTCACTGTTGCCTGCTTTTGTATTGCACTGTTGCATGTCATGCATGAACTGACTTCTTCAATCTTTCGATTCACTTTTATTTAGAAACTCACACCGATTCACATTTTTATTCTAGTATACTTTAAAATAGCAATAATATAAATTAAATGAGAATATACTAACACTATAACCAGATAAATTACCAAATAAATTATAAAACTTTTATATAACACTTTTTTTATTATATTTTTATCGTTGTTCGCCCCCTTAAATATACCCAGAAATATTATTATAAAATACTTTGACAATTTAAATGCAAAATCTTAATTTTAAAACTAGATAACACTTTATTATATTTTATCTTAATACGTCCCTTTCTGTACATCTAATAAAATCCAAAAATGAGTCCTTGGGGTAGTACCTACATTTATTAAGAGGTAATTTGGGTTGGGATTTCCCCTAATAGATTGTATCGCCGAGGGCAAAATTACCGTCAATATTCCTTAACATTCTTTTGTTTCTTACTTGTTTTAACTTTCCACGTAGAATTTGTAGTATATTTTCTCTATACGTTTGATTTCAGTTTCTATCTTTGTGTCGTACTCAGAAACACAGCACTTATTATGTTTCTTCCACTCTACAATTTGTGCTCAAAATATGCAGATGTAAAATACTTTTTATTAAAATATAATGTTGATGATTATAAAGAAAATTATATTTCTGAGTACGACTGTTACTTGTTTAGACTTTTCCAATGTATCTTTAACTAGAATCTTCTGCATCTTCTGTAAATAGCGCATACATGTTCCAATTTCTTCCATTGCAGCCCGATCCTGGCCATCGCTGAACACCACATCGTGAAGGAAGACGGAGCCGAGTTCGCGCAGTGCTTCACCCAGGCCGTCACCTTCTGGCAAATCACCTTCTTCGTCGCCATCATCATCATCCTCTACACCCTCCCTCTGATCATCCTCATCATCCTTTACAGCATCATCGCCAAGAACCTCATCAATGCCGCCTCTAAGGTCGTCATGAACAAGACTGTTGATCCTTACAACACCAGAGCTAGAAAACAAGTGATATTGATGCTTGGGACTGTAGTTTTATGCTTTTTCCTATGCCTTATGCCTTACAGAGTGCTCACTCTATGGATTATTGTAGCACCTTCAGATCTGCCGAACGAGTTGAGCCCTGAGAAATGGTACAACATTCTCTATTTCTCTAGAGTTATGCTCTACATAAACTCTGCTATAAATCCCATTCTGTACAACTTGATGTCGTCGAAATTCCGTATTGGCTTCTGCAAAGTATTTATCTGTATCTGCTATAGAAGAAAGAAAGACATCAAAAGCCAGAGAGTGAAAAGAACTGTGACAAATGGATCAACGACTAGCAGCAGCTTATCACGAACGACTAACAGCTTAAAGAAGCTGTTCAGTCATAGAGGCAGTGTGGATAAGAGCGATACAGAATCCGAAGGCAAAGATGGTGAAACAAGTAATGTAGATTCAAGGGGATTTTTCGACAAGATTTTTAGCAAGCGTACATTTGTGAGGCAGCAGTCGGCTCCTGTGTGTTCGACGACAAAACCAATTAAAGTGAACCGTATGAGAAGCGAGGGTAATATGGAAACTACCGTAGATATAGAGCATAAACGGAGTGAAAGATTTATTGGTCAATCCGATATTAAAAATAGGTCTGATGTTGAGCTAGATCTGACCCGGACTCACTCGCTTCGACGGAGTGTGTTAATCAATAGTGCTAAAGCTAAAAGTGTTGATCAGGGGACTAAAAAAGCTGTATCGTACCAAAAAATAAAAGTGGATTGTGTGGTAGGCTTCCAGAAGTCTAAAAGTGTAGACTACGAGTTCCCTGAAAGTTTTGTGTGATGTATTTTATGTAAACAAATAGATTCTGTTTGTTCGCAAAGTTCAATACTAAAGAAATGGTGTTTTGTCAAGACATTCTATTGTGAACGAAAATTACGAGGTTGAATTCAGAGATTATGCGAGAAATATAAAGTAGTTTTGGCCAAGTCATTAGCAGTAACTCCTGAATAAAATTTTCGGTAACCTAACCTACTTTAATAAAATGGTGTCTATTTTTTGGCAAAAATACTCCTTTTTCTTGAATATCATTTTACTCAGAGCAGTTCAACTACCTAATAATATTGTTTCTTGTATATTCAATCCCAGACGACTCTGAAGTATTTATCAAAGTGAATATCTACGATAATTAAATTTCCAATGGAATAGTGTACACAAACTAATAAATTGCGAGTGAACAGAATATTGTACAAGATTAGTACTTAATATAATTTATTACGTTAATATGAAGCCTATTACATTATATAGCAAATAGTATTATTATGTCTTAAATAAATTAATGAGATAGAAATTGAGTTTATTTATTGATTGATTTTATTGCTCCAGTCTTAAAGTATGAAGCGTGAATGTAGAATATTGTTTGACGAGGGAACTTCAAATAGATACTCATCAGATTTGATTTGGAGTTGGTAGCATTATTAACTTAATTAACATACCTATAAGATTGGGGGAATTTGTATGGTAAGTAGAATCCATTATCTTTTTTTTTTACTCGTATAGTGCAAGTTATAAGTTAAGAGTTGATGGTTATGATTCTGTGGTTATTCCTTTAGCGAATGGTTAGGTATTGTCTTCTTATTTGGGATAGGTTTAGGTATCCAAAAAGGTAAGTTAGAAAAGCAATTTTTTTAAAGGGTTTAATATCCTTACATTGTAGCGAAGTTTTCAAGGCACGGTATCATTCTTCTTATATTACCTACATATTTATTTCTGGAATCAATGTTAACTAGTTTAGTTACTTATCTATGACAATTATTACAGTGAAGGTTTTTAGCATTTTTTATAGGATAGGTAGGTATTTCAGGAAAATTTCTATACGTAGTTATCAATTTAATATTAATACATGATATTGATAAACCAAATTCACCTGCGAAATAACTCACTGCCGTGCGTTCTCAATGTTCTAATAATAGTGTGAATATAAATTCTCAATCGCTCGGGACATTCTCCGCTTTAGAATTAGCGCGAATCACTCGCGCTTCGAGCGATTAATTCGCGAGACGTGTAACATTATTTACGGGTATGTGTGGTAGGGTGACTATGAGTTTGGGGTTATAAAGGATTAAAGTTGTCTGAAATTATGATTTTTATAAAAAATACAAAACAAACGAAATGCATAAGGTGGGAAATTTTGTTTGAGTTGCAACTCTTAACGTATTTTTTTTAATGTTTACAAAACAGGTTAGTGATTAAATAACAGAGAGAAAGAGATAATTGATTTGGAATACCATTATAAAATTTAAAACAATATTACAACGTATGGTACGATTTCAAACCTAGTTTTGTCACTGTTTTAAGTAATAAAGTAGTAGGTATTGAGTTTAAAAAAATCTGTTACTCTCTTACACTTACAGCTAAACGTCACACAAAACCTTCTCTCGAGTTTCTTGTAATGACCTTTTATTCTATTTTATTTATGTCCTAAAGAAAGCACAACGGGTGGTGTTCCCACTGTTAATGGGGACGCGTAACAATTTTATTTCTGCCACATCTGCTGTATATGCTCCTTAAGAGCGCATTGCAATATTAAACTTATATTTCAATCATTACACATTTTAGGAATCGTGAAAGCTGAGTGAGTTATTTTAAAGATCACTTAATTTAACTGTTTTGAATAAAGCTGAGTAAAAATGGTCTTAATAAATTCACATGAAGTGATAAAAAATGGACTGGGAAATGGATTATTATTTGTATTAAGAAAAGTCCATTTTGGACCCAAAAACTTAACTTTACTTCTCAAATGGAGTATTAACAACTCAATAAATTCAAAATCTAATTCAAAAGCCTTGACATAATTGATATTGTATCTAAATTAAACAACTAAAGGGTACTTTGTGTAAAACAACAATAACAGACGATGTCAGACCAAAACTAGCAAACTATTCGGTGTTTATTTAAGTAAACCTATTCAAGACAGAAACACCCATTTCTGGCAGCCATTAAGAGTAGCCGAGAGTAGCGTATGAGGAAGAAGGCTGTATATAGGTCATAGTAAACCATTGATTTTCAAAAAGACTTCAATCAAGTATGTTTATCAGACAGGCGCTATTTATTGCCTAAATACACTGAAATGGCGTATAGGACATGAAATCTTTTTTTCCTAGCATTTATAAGCTTTCAATAACGTCCCTTTATAATTTTCACTGCTTTAAGACAAATGTGGTAGAAGCCACTAAAAATCTATTGGATGTTGTAATAAAACCAACAAGGATCTATAGCTATAAATCCATATATTAAGAGAGTCTCATTGATGGTCACTTTAAGTCACCTTGATAAGCCTTAGTTACCTCAAGGGCACGACTTTTAGGTTAGCTAACTCAGTCTCGGTCAGCATTTGAAAACAGATTTTAGACAAACCAATTTGAGTCTTAATAGTTAACAACTAAACACTTTTGAAGTTAGTTTTGATTGATCTCAAGACCCAAAGGTAAGCAGAAATTTGTGCTATAAGGTACGGCTTAGAACTAGGCAAATATACCTCTTATAGAACTACTAGCTAGCAAAGAATACTCAAAGATACTGTAAAGTAGCTTATTTTATTTTGTTCGGGGTTTTGTGATTCTCCGTATTCCTTTCGAAGCACGTAGAGGTGTGGGAGAAGTAAAATATTACCTACATTTCGAGATAATAGTAATATTTTTTGTTTTCGCTGCAATAAATAAAGCTATGAAAGCCAATTTTCCACCAAGATAATTCTTTTTATGGAATTTACCTTTTGAACAAGCAATAACAAAGGAGTTGTGGATAGTGATCCAATATAGGGGACCTGTCAATGAAAAAACTCTCACATAAAATGAAATAATACTTAGGTATAAGACGCTAAAATCCAAAGTACCAAAATGCCACCAGACCACAACAGCGGCGTAACAGCATTTTCACCAAATCATAATTATGAAATAGTGGTATAATAATGCCACGCCACACTACATTGGCGGTTTCAATAAGATGCTTTTTTGTCTTACTAAATTGCTGCAGTCTATTAACTAGGTATGCAGGAAAAACACAAAATATAACTATCTAAAGGATGAAGCACATGATCAACCCGGAAACGGATCGTAAACGTATTAACTCGAGGCGGTCAGTATTTTTCAGTAAGAAACTCCGTACTGTAACGCACACTTATGTAAGTAACGTAAATGCCTTGCCTTGCGGTGAAAGGCGATACGTTGTTGATCCCTTTCCGGATTGATAAGTGTGCTATGATCTTTATATGTAGGTGCTTAATTCGTATTAAAATGAAAGATTTAGATATTTTTTTGCATATTTGACCACAATCGCACTTGATGTTATCTTGATATGATGCAGATCTCTCTACACAAAACCTTTCATAGATATTTAATAAACTTTTTGTTCAGGAAAACCTTGGTAACAAGACATACTATACTATATTAAACCCCAAGCCATAAAAAGCCCAAATCACTAGAGTAGGAGTTCCAATAAAATACTAAGAGGCGAAGGACTTAATCCTAAAAAGCTTACGGAAAAAGGCTTATAGTCCCATAAGCCTGTAACGCGTGGCCAGCCTATTATGACGACGATTTAGTAGGCTGGGACAAAGCGACGAGGAGCATTGTTGCTGGGATACAGCTAAATTAGAACAGACAACGCATTTTAAAACCAATAAAGGTACCTACAGGTTTAGCACGTACTAATTTTTTTTCGTGTCTATTTGTATATGCTTGTATATGCGCGTGCATAGCACCTATTCAGGGATAAAAAGCTACTTAAATTATGTACTTCTTGTAACAAGATTTTTCCAATGACCAAATAATCCTTACTTCAGAGGGCACGTTAAACAAGCATGTCTGACAAATATGGGAGCCATATTTGTCAGCCAGTCAAACAGCTCACACAATGAAAGAAGGAGATCAAGTCACAGAGTGAGAAATGTTATCATAAGCAGACATATCCTTCCAAATCAGCAACATAATATCATTATGAGCCGTCATACCGCGAATTATGGTATCGGGCGCAGAGCGTACAAGCTTTTACAGTCCACAAAATACTGGCTCTTGGAGAGTCTGTTCTCTCATTGCTTATGGCCGGATAACCCATCGGCAGCAGCATTCCCGTGATGTACGACGCATTGTGTGCTAATACAAGCCAAACTGTAAGATACGGCCAAGTTGTGTTCGCGTTAAAGCGGTTCTATTTAAACCTCCATATTGCACACTAACTTTTATTCAAAATACTTAGGCATAAAGACTAAAATATAGTCAACTGAGGCTTGGATTACGGAATATTCATTCATGCTACTATTCTAAAGTTAATATTTTTGGATTTGTCACGGAGTCGGCTCGTCCATAGGGAATAAAAGGGTGTAAATTCGTCACACCTTATTATATTCCCTGTGACAAATTGCCACGTTCTTAATCAGACGTTCAGTATACGAGGAATTTGCATTTACAACCCGATCGAGGCACATGCGAACCTCGCTAGAATGCGACTCTCCCTCGCACTCACCCGCAAACCTCTCGTTTGCCCCGTCCGTACCGGAGTGTCGATGTGACGTCACGACTGCCAGGTGCTCAGTTAACTCAAGTGAGATAAATCTGGTTTTAATTCATTAAATAAGCTTGATTGTCTGTTCTCTCACTGCTTGTGGCCGGATAACCCATCGGCAGCAGCATTCCCGTGATGTACGATGCATTGTGTGCTAATACAAGCCAAACTGTAAGCTGCGGCCAAGTTGTGTTCGCGTTAAAGCGGTTCTATTTAAACCTCCATATTGCACACTAACTTTTGTGCGGCGAAATGGGTTTAAAATTGAGGCGTGTGATATTTAGTAAAATATGTATGTACTATCGGGGACTCTTCCGCCTGACCACTTTGTAGAAATTTTAGCGTAAGCGCATCGCTCCGGTCACGTGCTCACCCCGTCTCTAATTGGTTACGCATTTTACTATATTTTTACTACGACCAATAAGAGACAATCAGGGCTTAGGTTGCAATACGAAATACCATTGTGCACTTTATTGTCATAGGGTTAAGGTTTAAAACGAAATGTTTCTTTTTCTTCAATCTTTCTTAGTTTTAGGCTGAGTTGCACCATCTAACTTTGACCGTAACTATAACGGTAACCGGTGCTTTTTGTATGGAGTTTGACAGAATTTTGACGTTTGTTAAAGTTAAAGTAAGATGGTGCAACTGAGCCTTAGAATTTTAATAATAGAATTTGGTTACAAACAAATAGATATGTATTTTTTTTAAATTGGTGATGCGAGGGGTTTGTTACGTATTTGTTTTAAGAGAAATTAAATAGAAAATGCGATGCGGGAATAGAATAACTGTGTGAGTTGCCGAGGAAGGAGTTTACCCGATATATTGGGATTATGGTGAGACTCATGCACTGACCTGGTAACAGCGACACCGGGCTCCCTTTCCCAGTTCCAGCACTCCTTGTGGCAATCCAATATCAGAGGGCGTCGTTCGGATAGCGGAAAACACTGCACTTCGCACAAAATCACCAAACGATAGAATAAAATAGTTTTTTATAGCGGCGTAGATGCACACGTGAAAAATGGAGTATGGGCAACGGGCAACTGTCTTTTTTCTTTCAAATGTTTGGTAGGCGGCACAACAGTTTACGCCGCGGAGAAATAGATGGCGTTAGACGCCAAGGAACTTTGGCGAATGGTCGGGAAGAGGCACGCATGTATACCAACAGTAGAACATGAGAACTCTTTGTTGCCAACATAAGCGCGCAAACACTGATACTACACGTTCCATTAAAGAATACGCGGAATCAGCTCTGTCCAGATCAAAGAACATCTCAGATTTCTACCTAAAAAGAACAAACACCTGTCCCGTTCTGTCTCATTACAAAAATATTACATCTCTCTCTTTCGTCACAGAGTATCGTTTACGCAGACGTGTCGTAAAACGTAACGAGAGGAATCCGATAGTTTTGTGGATTTTGTTTTGGTTTTACGTTTGTTACCGATACGATGACCGCGTGTCCTACTTAATTCCGAAATTGATATCCTGCTGTGAAGGTTAATAAATTTTATTGTTTTTATCTGGACCAAAGATAGTCGAATAAAGATAAATCTCTGGGTTAAGATGGAGAGACATGGAAAATGGCATGATGTTACAAAGGATTATATTGATTTTAAAAATCATGAACTTATAACTTTTACAGTAATTTAACGTTAAAGATCTTTTGCTTTAAAATAAGACATTGATTGAAAATACATTTCAAGGTTTTCCGCTGTCAGACGATGATCACAAATCTGATTAAATCAAATTATTTTATTGCACCATGTAGTATTTGTTAAGGTTTTAAGATAACTGCACTGTCAAATGTTGACAGATGATTAATCTACCGTTAATTCAGTCACTTTCTGACCTTTGTTCTGTTTTTTATTTTCTTTTTGTGTCAAATAAAGTTTTTCTTATTCTTATTGGGCACTGGCTGAATAATCATGTACTAATCCGGGATCGAAAACACAAGAAAAAAAATCTTTCACAACCTATAAAACTCTTCAAATCAAACAGGTGGTAACCCGATCAGTGTTGCCCGTTTTGAACCGTTGTAAATCGACACCGACCAATTACACTGACGAAGACATCGTGAACATATCTGTCTGTCAAACATATCGGATTCGATATCCAGTACAGTCGAGTTTAGATAACGAGATGATATCTCATTTGAAAATACTGCTTCAGGCGAGAAGAAAACCCATGACTTTTGGTCAGCAATCTTATGGCTCTTTCTTCTTCAGAGACATCGATTGTGAATTTAAGCTAATGCTACCTGTTAAAAGTAACATTCAGTTTCGCTTCACTATCTTTTTTGATTCTTAATAAGTTCCTGCGTTCCTTCATAAGACTGCATCCCACTTAACATCAGGTGCGATTGTGGTCAAATAACTGCCTTTTTATGCATAAAAAAAAAATGTATTCTCCAAGTGATATATCGTATTTTTAACTTGTCTAGGCTTTTATCGAACCAAATTGTAAGAGGTACCTATTTGAGAAAAACATAGAATGAAGCGAAACATGATGCTAAATTAGTAAGAGAGACTCACTCTAGACATCCTCTTAGTCATAGAACAGGAATACCTTCCTGTTACCATCATACTTGCATAATTGACTGTACCTATTGTATTTTGTGTATTAGAATTTTGTTTTTTAGACAAATGATAAATATTTACGAAGTGAACTGTACAAAAAACTGGGTTAACACGCGTCGACGGCTCCGTCACCGAATGTTGTTCAAAAATTAATTCTGACATTGTTTGCGGCCGTATTTTGTTTATACCAGTGCCCGCCAGGAAACGTACGTCCGATTTATTATAAAAAGAAAATATATACATTTAGTGCGATTCTTTACATAAGAAATGTATAAATAACTCACCAACTCATTGTAGGTAACACAAATGTTGTTCATGTCTGTGTTTGAATAAAAAAGTTTAAGTGCTTTGGCAAACATTTGACTACAACATCAAAGAGCTTTAACACGTTGGACGCCACGCGGCTCACCGGTGAGCCTCGAACAATACAATTTCCATTGTGTCTAGCGTCTCGGCGTTCAATGACTTAATAATCCAGATTCAACAAAAACAGACGGAGACTCATCATTCAGTAGACCTGGTGAAAGTAGAGGGAAACACCTGAATACGGGCAAAGCAGAACCGGTGCGGCCGTTGTGAGAATCCTAAAGGAAGACCTTTGTTTAGCAATGAACAATTAACATCTTTTGGTTGATTCGAACAAGATGGAAACCTCTCTAGATAAGTCTTTAGGTAAGTCGTTATTTTAAATGTCAATTATTATTGTCTCTACCAAAACTAGGACACATATTTCCCTATATTCCAGCTAAGCAAATCTTTGCAAATTCCAAATTTACTCTTCTCTCGAATGTAATATTAAGTGCTTCCCTAAAAGCTGCAGCACTCCCGTGTTTATTTATCGGCACCCTCAAAATTCAATAAAACCTCAAACCAGTAAAACCGAAAGCCACGCGATAAATTATATCGACAGCGGCGTCTTATTTCACCACATTTCAAAATTAGCGACCGCCATGCAGCAGTAAAACATGGTCATCTATAAAACAAGATTTATGTTACTACGAAATTTTATGAACGACGGATTCGGAGTGTCTTTGGGCATAAAGTAGAAAGAATCAGAAGAACTGAAATCAATCAAGTGGTTTCTCCAGCGATGAGAGTGAAGATGGATCAATCTCGAAATTATTGGAGGCCTATGTTCAGCAGTGGACGTCCTGTGGCTGAAATTATGATGATGATGATGAGAAGTTAGAAGCGACAAGTATACTAATATTATAGGGTAGAATAGTGTAGCTATTTCTAGTAATGAACTGCTATTATAGGCTGATGATGAGAATGAGTTTATAAATTATCGTAGGGGCTAAGTAGTCATTGCTAGTTGTTCTTCATTAGCGGTCTAGCTGTAGTTGATCGCCGGACAGAGAAACTTAACTTATTAGTAGTTTATTACAGATAGCATTTACAGTGTGCCTACCATGAGTTTACGTTAGGTGTGCTCGCCAGCGACTGCGTAAAAAATGACATTTAAATGTATGACATATTGTGCAGCGCCCCTAGCGGCTACTTTCAAGAAATAAAATCTTCATAGAATTTTTTGACGTATTCGCTAGCGAGCTCACCTAACGTAAACTCATGGTAGGCACACTGAACCTAATTCGATTGTGTTTGAATGTTTTTATGGCAGGTCTGTGTGAGTGCCCATTCAGCAACTTTAACCTTCAATATCAAGAGGTACAAAAGCATTTTGGAGCTAAATCTACATAAAGCTACAGGATCTAGGCTCTCAAACAACCTGCTTTTTAGACAATGTTTTGCCATTATAATTTAGTGAATACCTTATACATTTTAAGAAAAATGTTAACATAAATTCAGTAGGATACCTACATATTTTTTACTAGTAAAAATGTAAAGGTGAGTTGCACCACCTTATTTTAACCGTGACTAGACATACCGGTGTTTTTGTAAGGAGTTTGATAGACTTAAATTTTGACGTTTGTTAAAGCTAAAGTAAGATGGTGCAACCCAGCCTTAGTGTCTTACAATATGACTATTTCAAAGATTTTTCCTAAATATTGCTACAAAACAATGTAAATTAATAAATTTTCAACGTCAAACCTTAACAAGTTCAACACACGCATACATTTTGTCCTAATCACCTGCAGTATAACCATCAAAACTTTTTTTCATCCCCTACCCAATTTAACCCCTTTAAGCCCCTCTATCATAACACCCCGAGGTGTTAATAGCCTGCGGGATAGACGCACACGTTATCCCCTAGCCCCCAGTCTCCCATGGAACGCCGTAACTAACATTTTTGCATACAACCGTTCCAAAACGAAAAGCGCGCGTTGCTAGAAAACTTAACACAGTTTTACAGGCTGAACT
Organism: Ostrinia furnacalis; assembly: GCF_004193835.3. Classification (NCBI taxonomy): domain Eukaryota; kingdom Metazoa; phylum Arthropoda; class Insecta; order Lepidoptera; family Crambidae; genus Ostrinia; species Ostrinia furnacalis. The sequence goes on from NW_021133868.1 coordinate 67,015, forward strand.
TGTGTGCAGGGTTGCCAGTTTAGAAATTTTCCCTTTCATTTTTGGGCTGATTGAGAGAACATAATTACTATTGTTTACTTCTCTCAATGTGCAAAATTCTCATTACATTTACGTATTTGGTAGTAAACGTTACGCCTACGCCGCGGCTCAATCTGCCTACGCGATTTATTATTAGTACTAAACATTACTATAACCTAATTAATACCGTCAAGGCCAAGATTCGTCCCAATTTACGTGATATTCCAAATCTACACATTAACATTACGTATTTCTATGACTATTAGGTAATTAGAGTATATTCTGCTTAGTACTAACTCTATGTCAAATACCTACTTCATCGTCAATTTAATTTCCATTGACCATTAATAATAATGACTTATAAACTTAATTTTTCATTCTGACGAAATGTTTAATGATATTTTAGTTTAACTGTCACAAAATAATCTATGTACCTGAATAGGTTAAGCATAGAGCCCACTAATCAATAATTACCACCCTTTTTATCTATGTTTATGAATAAATAAAGAACAATGGGACATAATGTATGAACTTTGTCTCCAGTACATGCTAATACTTTAATTTTATGACAGCGTTTGATACCGTTTGAGTTAAAAGTGTTGAGCATTAAAAAAATCGAGTTGTCGTAGGGGTTGAGTTGTCACAGGGGTCGAGGTGTCGCAGGAGTCGATTTGTCCTTGGTTAAGCTGTCGTGACACCCTTTTTTTTAAAGATTATTAGCAATATTGCCCAAATTACTAATAGTCCCGTTAGCCCCTCGTGTAAAGCTAAATAAGATTGTGTTACGAGTGGGCTCACCACAATAGTCGAGCGGCGGTTTGAAGTTGGTCAAAAGTGTTCACTCTATTACCTATTGACAAACGCTGAAGCTGAATTTTTGACTCTCATGAATATTTTTTTAGCAACTGGCAACCCTCCCCGTACGCGGTATTCGCGATATTTATAACCCGTAGTTGCTGCAAAGTTTGTACAAAAGAGGAAAGTTGCAGCTGTAAACTATAGTTAGGCAGGGGCAGCAAAAAAGTCACGGGAATTAAAGTGTCGCTATTTATTGAGAGTTGTTGTAAACATGATTATGTTGTTGCGGACACATGTTGCACTACGGGCGGTAGAATCTTTCCAAGACCCAAACATTACTATGAGGTCTCACAGTTCCCGAGGACGCACAGGGTGACACATGAACCAATCACAGAGCGATTCAACGCTGTGCGTTCGATTTGCTGCTTTACTAAGGCAAGTATCGTTTGTGAATACGGGCATAAGTGTTTTAGACTGTAGATCAACTCATACATTTTGGTTCGATGCTCTGCTACGTGTGTCGTTGAAACTTTATTTAGGCTGAGTTGCACCACCTATCTTTGACCGTAACTTTAACGATAACCGATGTTTTTTGTATGGAGTTTGACAGATTTTTGACCTTTGTCAAAATTAAAGTAAGATGGTGCAACCCAGCCTTAGAGTACAGTTAGTATGTAAAATAATTAATTATTTACAAAAAAATTTAGAAATTTTAATTTTTTTTAATCATGGGAATTTAAGTAGGTTTCTTCTATCTTCTGTCGTGTGCTGAAGACTAAAGTAAATGAAACAGCAAGGTTATTTTTTCTAATATTTGCTGACCTTTTTATCAATCGTAAAAAAGTTTATTCGTATCAATCGTAGACATTTCCTATTAAACTAAAAACCACATAAAATCTGAAAAGCGTCGAAGGAAGGAATCAATGAGATACATTCAATACCCAACTGCTATCTAAACCAAAAGGGCACGTTTCAATTATAACATAATAGCATCATTATCATGCATTACAGTTTTCAAATTTAATTTACACACTTGTGTATATTAAGTTATTATACGTTCATTATCCTCGACACCAGGGCGTGAAATTGATGAGATCATATCAATTTGATGACCATAACTTTACTATTTAACAGTGGGGTCATTCAAAATGCGATGGTTAACAGATGACACCTGTCAATAACTTTTTAATATAGCATAGTTTATGGCAATAAGGATTGACGCTTTTATAAACATTATACAAGTAGACCTGTTGTGAACAAATCAAAACGTATTATTAACAACTTTTGTAGTCTAGAGGAGAAAGTATCTGTCTCAGTCACAGGTCTTGAGTTCGATTCCCATTTTCTGCTTGGTTTGGTTGGTAGTAGTATAGGTAGCTCTTGTTCTAAGTCTGTCTGGATAAACCATCAAACCTGTAGCCATTATTGTATTTCAGTTGGAGTTAAGATACCTAGTTCCTCTATCGTTGGATTTCTTTTTTTGATCACTTTCCATTAGATGAGATTCAGGCCAAGAGCTTTCCCGTTGAATTAAAACAATAATCATTTTTTTTGTTTATTATAAAAACATTTATTATTCCATTATAATAAGGACATGTTTAAACATTTCTTGTCATAAGCGAGCGGTTTCTTAATTCGAAATGAAAGAGAATAGGAAGCCATTTATTCAGGCATTTTGTCTCTATCATCCGCTGCTAAGTGAAAGAGATAGGTGTAATGTTAAGTAATGCGGTGTCATAGTTAATTATTGTCAGTTAGTTTTAAGGGGAAGACCGTTTTATGTGGAACTAGCTGACCCGGCGAACTTTGTTCCGCCTTAATGGCAATAAATAACGGGATAAAAAGTATCCTATGTCCTTCTCCTGGCTCTAAACTACCTCCCTGACAATTTTCAGCTAAATCAGTTCAGCCGTTCTTGAGTTATAAGTGGAGTAACTAACACGACTTTCTTTTATATAATAAGATAGATTAAAAATAATTAAATTTAATGTGACAGGTGTTTCCCTTACCTATGATTTCTTTTAATTATCTCTCGTGTAAGCCGTGTGGTGACGGCAGAGTAGAATACATTAATTTGTCACCAACCCCTACTCTTCCCGCGGGTGTCGTAAGAGGCGACTTAGGGACTACACAACAAACAGAGAATGGGCAGCAGCGCTCTCTGAAAAACATCAATCTTTTAAACTGCGATCTCCAACCCGCCTGCCAAGCGTGGAGATTATGGCAAATCCCTCCACCATAGTGGAGGAGGCTCATAGTCCAGCAGTGGACTGTAAAGGGCTGTTGATGATCTCTCGTGTTATACTTACATTAATAAGTTACCGGTCGTAGTGGAAATCCTTTGGGGAGCTTTTTGTCCAGCAGTGGACTTCATTTGAATGAAACGAACGAACGATATTTTCGTGTAATATTATTTTACAAAGTTATTCTTACTATTGTTCGACGAAGTAAACCTAAAGGTCTGAGGCCAGTTATAACTTAGTCACACGCTATGAAAAAATAATAATTGTAAAATATTGTATTTAATTAATTATAAAGTGTGACAAAACTTTCAATATCCTGCCCTTAAATGAAGCTCCTTCACACGACACGGGAGAGATTCACCGCCACCGTTACGCTTTCGTTTTTTCCACAAAATAGTTTTAATTGCGGCCACATGTCGCTGCTATCGCCCAGATCTCGATCTAAGATTGCCTTTACAACGCCCAGTCTTTCTGGTAATTGGCCATAATTGATTGTTTTAAAATCCTCTAAAGAGCAGCCAGTTATTTATCTGTGTTTTAATGAGCTTACATTTGTTATAAAGTCGCTTGCGCATGATGGATAACGTTTTTTGTTGATGGAAACAGTCGTGAACTAGTGCGACCGAGATTAAATTAAAACTCATAAATATTGTTACAGATGGTAAGAAAATAAAATTCTGTTAATTTTTGTTACACCTGAAAATAATTGGCATATTAGAACTTTAACGCTCGTATTCACAAACGAGGCTTGCTTAAGTAAAGCAGCAAATCGAACGCACAGCGTTGAATAGAGCTCTGTGATAGGTTAGCGTGTCACTCTGTGCGTCCACGCGCACTATGAGACCTTTTAGTAATGTTTGTTTGTACGGACGTAAGTATTTAACAATCAAATATCACATCTATAAATATTAACCTCATAGTATCCCTTATCGACCCAATTGTCAGCTTTATAAAGGACTTGTAGACTGACGTAGGCAGCTTAATAATATATTTAAAGCTTTACTAAACAAGCACTAATAAAAGCTTACCGACATTTTATCCAGAACAACCAATTATTTCGATAACAATCTAAAACCTATCACACTGTCACGTGAAATGCTTGTACAATACAAACAACTTAGAATTTGTTACTAGCTTTTTGATTGTAAATATAGTGCAAAATGCAGTTCAATTATATAATAAGCAATTAATAATACGGCAACGTCGACAATATTGATACAATCGCCCGACAATTATTCAAAGCTAGCGTGTTATTAGAACTAATAATATAATGAACCCCACCTAGCAATTTCGTGAAATACCGGCGTTTTGTCTGTGTATTACATTTATTTGTTCCACAATTTCTGCGTACACTTTTAGACACGTGAATATGGTATTAGATGGCTCTAGGTACTGGTGGTTTGCTTATCATTTACAAGAATGGTAGTGAGTTCAAATCATGGTATTAACAAAGTCATCAACTAGTTGCTCTTCAGTGCTGGATCTAAGGAGAGTCAAAGATAACGTTCTTAAAAACATCTTTTATTTGTGATTTATTCAAAATATTAGTATCTTTATTCTTAATCTATACTATCTATACTAAATTATAAATGCGAAAGTAACTCTGTCTGTCTGTCTTGCTTTCACGCCTAAACCACTAGATAGTTTTAGTCCCGGGAAAGGACAAAGGATAGTTTTTATCCCGGTTTTTGAAACAGGGACGCGCGCGATAAAGTTTTTCTTTGACAGACAAAATTCAACGCGGGCAAAGCCGCGGGCGGAAAGCTAGTTAACTATAATTTTACTTTGTAATAATGGACCTGTAGTACTTACCTTTCAAGATCCAGTAAGCTATCGTAATTAAACCATTGGTTCAGGCTCAACAGTGGACTACAATGGCTAAAATGAGATATTAAACCTTTTAACCAGCCAGTCCAAAGTGAAAACTGTAGGCTTTTCACAATTAAATTTATTTTTATGTGTCAACGAATTTATGAGCCGTTGTTTTCGAAGTAAAATGAAATAAATTGAATGCAAGATATATCTTACACAACTTAACAAGCAATTACTTAACAGAACTCCTGATACTACAGTCATACAAAAGCATTGTCAAACGAGAGGTTTCACAGCCACTGCATTAAAATCGACAACTCATTTGTCAAGTGAAAACCAACTTTAATTCCTATCGAGCAGGATCGGAATTTATTTATGAATAAAACAGTTGTCGGTCAGTCAAAATTTACGAGAACTGCTCCGGTCACAGATAATTAAAAAACAAAAGAATCCAAATAAAAAAGGCCCGTTGATTTATTTAGTGTCGACGCAGTGTGTGGGAGCTTTACGCGGAAAGCTCGTGTTTTGGTTTTGTAATTACTCAATTAAGGCAAGGATAATGCGTTTTTTTCGGTTTATGCGCATATTATTAGGGGTTAATGTGATGTTTTTCGTTAATTAATGATGATTACAGGCCAATTGACCAAAACTGTTTGGGGGAGTTGGTGAAAAATACGACGTGAAGATTGAAAAAGGATGACGTTAAAATGTAATTTTATACTTGTTTTATTCTACTCCGATAAGTCTGTAAGTTTAAGATATTTAGCTAAGAGATGCATATTGTAGGCATACTATATCGTAACTATTTTCAGCCTTTAAAAATCTATTCATTATAATAAGGCAATGTCTCAACTGAGTCTGGTTTGAAGTCGAATACTTATAGTACCTACGTTGTTTCTGAAACGATCCTTAAATTAAAACACTCGATCATTACGTTCCGTATACAAATGTCTATATTTATTAACGTTTTAAATTAAATTGGCCGGTCCGTAATAACGTTAAATCCGTAAACAATGCGGTCGGTTAAGTATCGTACTCTCAATTGACCGAAACTCTATCATAAGTGGCCTTTACAATCACAAGTTATAAGCGACAGCGGAAGTGTTATTTGGGAAATCATAAGCGGTTGCGGGAACATTGTCATTGCTCGCTCTGGAATGAGTAGTTGAAAAACACATTAAACACTACATTAGTGCAGTGTAAACGTAGTATCATGCATTTTAGTACAAAAATCATAACCCTCCTTTGGCTTTGCCGTAGTCGGGTAAAAATAACAGTGACTCATTCTCTCTAGACACTGTGCCTAAGTACTAAAATAGATATAGAAAATAGAAACTTAAACTACAATAATTAGGGCTAATTATCATCCCTTAGTATTATTATTTTGTTACTACATCCTACATTTTTTGTATACTTTCAGAATATTCAAAGGTCATGGTCGATTCATTAAAAGAAAGGCCAAACGTGCATTTACTGAAATACGATAATAATTAGACCACATCGACCTTTGTGATTCTACCTGAAAAAGTTAAACATCGCCTGTAACTTAAATCGGTATTGTTCAAATTATTTGCTATCACCGTGACTGCTCACAGGTAATACACCGCAGGATTTAAATGCTGAATTAATTCGATGATGCTCAATAATTATTATCTGTACCAGTTTTTATTTGTACAATTTTTAAACAGATTATTGAAATTAATTGCATTTATTAAACATAATATTTCACTTGAAAAATCAAATGCCATAGTTAAGACTTTTTTTCCACATCCACTTGCCAAGTGGCAAAAACCTATACAATACATCATACACTTTTCTTTCTTTCAAAAGTTGTCCATAATAAAGTTAACAAAATAAATACTTACTAAAGTCTCGCACAAAAGTCATCATTATCATCTCAGCCATAGGACGTCCACTGCTGAACATAGGTATCCCCCAATGCTTTCCATGTTGCCCGGTTGGTAGCGGCCTGCGTCCAGCGCCATCCTGCTACCTTTTGTCGTACAAAAGTACTCCAGGTAAAAACCTAGCTCTATGCAAAGCTCCTTATCACAGCATAAGCGCTAGGAGGTTTCCGGCTACTGGGACCGCAATTAACTAGGACCGCGGTCCCATTCGCCGAATCCGTAAAAATTAAATAATTTTCTTCCAGCGACTGGGACCACTCAATAATCCGGCGATTGGGACCGCGGTCCTAGTTCATTGCGGTCCCAGTCGCCGGAAACCTCAGCGCTGGTCATTAGGCCTCTACGAGAGCATTAGTCTTTAGGGCACGTGACGTGGTGAACAGGTTTTTTCTGGTTTTTACTGAATATGTTTCATGAAACTAGGAATTTCAATGTAATTTATAGCATTTACTTAGAGCAAGTTTCAGTTCAGTTATTAGGTATGACTAGTTTAAATCACAATGTTCCAAAAGAATTGTCGATGTAAAGATGGCTACGCTATAAAACGTTTTAAACTAAATACATGTATTTGAATACATTATTTGGTTATTTTTTAAGTCTGTAAATGATATTTCTTCAATCTTATATTTACAATGAAGATAATTATTCTTTGTAATAAAAAATCAAGTTTTATTTACATAGTATTTTATATTTTATCGGAATTGAAACATTTGAATCAAAATCTAGTTCATCATGACTAGTTTTGTTTACATCCTCCACTTTTCCCCATTCAAACACAAAACCCTCAAAAGCACCTCAGGCAAAAAGAGGTTGAATGCCAACCCCCGAACGTAGCCTAAACGCCGGCCATTAGGCTTCTATGGCCCTATTAGTCTGTGCACGTGACGCGTCACATACCGAACTGGATGTATCTGGATTGGGCCAGTTTCGTGACATGTGATTATTTTTTATAACTTTTTCTGACAGAAAAAATGTTTTTATCTGTCATTTCCTTAGACAGATGGATAGTCGTAATAACAAGTTCTTCATCTAAAGATCTATTATGTCATCCAATGTCAATGTCATCTTACATGACGTCATTCGTGTTTGACTTTGTTAACTTTCAGAATATGGTATGGAAAAATCTAAGCCAGTGATCTAGCTTGGAGTGCCTCACTTTTCTTGGGCTTAACTATTCACGTTTTACTTTATCAATCTATACAGATCAAATTATTATTATTTTAATTACGAATTACAATACCTTTAATCATTTTTTTTTATTTTAACCGCCACATTAAGTGACTGTATAATAACATTTTCATTTCTAAATTTCTAATTCAATTATCCAATATTACCTAGAAATGGGACCTCCATAGCCTACATTTTGTCGCAAAGATGTTAAAGAGGTGAAATAGGGGCGAAGATTCGTTTATAGAAAGTCCTGTCGAAAGTCTTCTAGATTTAATTCTGAGAATGAATAAAAATTATACTTCTAGTCGTTAAATTGCATAGATGATGTCATATCAAGCTAAACACAGTGAAACCTTATGAAAGTTAAAACAGATGTTAAATTGCAACAAAATTGTATAGTCTGACGTGATTTCGTCTATACGATAAGGATTTAAGATGTGCCAGTCAGAAAAACCACCCTGGTTAGTAAAAGCAAGTATGCTATAAAGAATTCAGAGCTAATAAATGTCTAAAACCGAGTTAACTCCAAAAAACGTTACATTCTAACGTAAATTATGAGGTAACGAAGATTAATTCGACACGTGCTAACGAGCTGGTTTAACGAATAAAGCTTAATTTGATTTAATTTTTGTAAGACACTATAAATCTGTAAGTACAAGTGGCGACAAAAGCGTTAATTTGAAAATATTGATTAATATTCTAAATGGATATTCATAACTTTTCCTGACATCATAAACCATAATATAATTTTACATGACTATGTGAGAAAATAATGATTGTCTTAGCAGTATAGTTTAATACTTATGGAAAAATCATCTATTAATAAAAAAAAACAAAATTCAAGAACTAAATTGTATGAAAATATTCAACCCAGCCTGTCAATATCTAAGACAGTTCTGTTTCACATTAATTTTATGGAAAAATCTTTAAAAAAAATTCTATGGTTTCATAGAGCATGGAGTAGAAAATATCTCTATTGCTGTAAGTAGACTAAACAATTAATGCTAAGGGATGCTAATATTAATCTCCAACAAAGTGCAAACTGTCACATAGCTTGACATTTTGACATTCACCTGTCCAGCTGACTGTACACATCCAAATTTACAGCTCTGTTCACATCGCTTCAAAGTCTAGCCAGTTAGAATGAACTTTACGGCCGTCATATAACTAATTGAAACGTTACTCAGTCATTTTTACTGTCGGAGCCTCTTGAGAAGCGGTTTATGGGCGTGAGTGTACATTTGTTACGTTTTTGTTTTGAATTAGAAACTTTTTATTTGTTGATTGTAAACAACTATTGTGGACTATTATGCCTACTCTTTAGTTTTTACTGAATGGTGATTCGATAATGAATTATTTATTTAGAAGTACCTATTTGGCAAACGAAGTATCTCATCATAACTCTCATATGAATTGACTCTAATATACTCATAATAGTTAATTAAGCATCATAAATTACACTTTAAGTGGAAATATTAACGTTTAACATTTAAATAGGTTTGATGGCAAACGTTTTTATTTTGCATAATTTAACTAAAAAATCTAAACATTTTAGCTCAAAAAGTTGACCCGATTTAAAATCCCGGTCCTCGTTTTACCTGTCCACATTTTCCCTAAAAATATTTCGAAAAAGAGGGCAAAAAACATGGAGGTCCCTTGTAAATCCAATTTAGTACTACTACAAACAATACAATTTCGCCTGTACTTTCTTATTAGTCAAACAAACGGAGTTAATTCGGTGCCTAAAGGTGACCCGTGCTGTTATAAACTAATTATGCGAAGGCTAAAGTCGTAATGGAAGTGGGCAAAGCAGGTTCATATCACAAAATGTTTTCGTTCGTTCGTTTCAGCCAAATGACGTCCACTGCTGGACAAAGGCCTCCCCCAAGGTTTTCCACAATGAACGGTCCTGCGCTGCCCGCATCCAGGCTCTTCCCGCGACCTTTACCAGATCGTCGGTCCACCTAGTAGGAGGCCTGCCCACGCTACGTTTTCCAGCCCGTGGTCGCCACTCGAGAACTTTCCTGCCCCAACGGCCATCGTCTCTACGAGCTATGTGCCCCGCCCACTGCCACTTGATTTTAGCAATTCACAACACGCATAAGTTGTAATATTAAGTTAAATTATGACTTAATTTAAAGTTTAGATCACACACATTACACTAGTTTTTATTTCACCTCAATCCATCCAGTATTACCGAAGATAGAGCCTCGAGAAGTTTACGGACTTTTTAAAATTTTCAAAAATTTCCAATATTCGCGCGTGACGTCACAACATGATTTTGCAGCCCCCGCGCGTTAACCCATTTACCACTTTTTGTCTTTTTCCAACTAAAATAAAATTTTACCTAACTGACAACTGTTGTTAGTTGTCATCGTTCAATCACATTTCAAACTAGGCGCTAAAAAAGTAACCATTATTATGCCACCTATTGCCAATTTTGTGCACTATGAAGCCATTTTTACATTTATGCACCTAAATATAAATTTTCTGGAAAAATAACCAAGTTGTGTGTGTGCAAACAATTTAGGCCCTTAAGGTGTCAAGGCGTTCGAGTCCCCGATAGTACCTATCAAAAATAATTAATAGGTATGTGTAAAGAAATGGCTTTATTGATGTAAGTAGGTATGTGGAAATGAAATGGCTACTCTATGTTATAAGAGAGCACCTTATAAGAGCATTATTAAAAGAGATTGTGATTTGGGCGTTCTGAGAGGCTTACGTCCAGCAGTCGACTGCCTTTGGCTGAAATGATGATGATGATGATGATGATGATGTACCGTCACGAGCACTAAAATGTAGTTATCTACTTACATACTTAGTAAATTATTTCGTTGTAATAAAAGTAGGTTTAAATTCCAATGAAACTTGGAATATTTTTGCACGTGACTGCATTATTTTTTGACCACATAAAGAAAATAAATCACGATTTTAATAATTGCTGCGCTTGTAAAATGTAAAGCTGTTAAAAAAATCGCATTATTTCAAAGTTATGAATGAAATCAAAATAACGTATTTCCCGACCATCTTATCTACTTCATTGCGTATTCGTACCCTCCTTTTTCCTACAAAAAGACTTTTAAACAGCCTCGTAAACAAAAGAAACTTGTAAAACTTATAAAAATGCGCATATTTGTGACTTTCCCACTGTGAGGAATAAGATCCGGATAACATAGCCTGCATCTGGTTTTGGAAGATGTATGAGAATTGGATTAAATGTGGTTTAAAAGTTCTTTTTTTAACTGTTTGTTGGGTGTCACGTCCTATGGCTGAAATGATGATGATGATGATGAAGCAATGATTCCAAGCCACAAAATCTATAAAAATCACTTAAGGGATTTAAGCTTTGAGAAATCTTGCTGTTTTCTGAGATGGTAGTGGTGTTGGAATAATGCCAGCACGGAAATACCTCGTAGCTTTACTAAAGTTGTCTCAGGTAGGTTCCACTAACTTCAGAATCAGTGTTTTTAGTAGGTAGATCATTTTACATTCATTATTATTTATAGGATTTTCTCTATGAGTAGTTTCAAGTACTTTTGTAATGAAATATTTTTTCTGTATTTATTTGTATTATCTATGTCAAAATACAAATCAAGCAATCCTCAAGAATACAAGTCACTATAACTTTTTCTCCTAACCGCATAGTTTTGTCGCGAAGAACTTTATTTTCCCCAAACAACAAAAGAATCTGATATCACTATTATCTTATTGGGGGGAATTGTGTAGGGTAGTTTGGATTTGTTTCGTTATTTGATGCTAGAGATACACTTCTATCAACAGAACAGATTCGTTGTTGAATTGACGAAAAAATGTACAACATGATAAATGATCATTTAGGTAAAGTGTTACGGAATGAATGAACATACAACATTATTTGTACACTATTAGATAGATCTCGTATCACCACATAAGGCAATAAAGGTTGAACCGTAATTTAACTCAATCGAAGGCTTTAAATAGGTGTGTTCGTTTCAGCCAAATGATGTCCACTGCTGGACAAAGGCCGGCCCCAAATATTTCCACAGGGACCAGTCCTGGGCTGCCCGTATCCAGGTGATTACCGCGACATTCACCTGGACGTCGATTAAGATTAATATTTTTTTATAAATAGACCAATCTTAGGACAACATTTTTCTCTCATTGTACTGGAAATCTAACTCGTAACCACTTGTGTCTGTGACAGGATAAAAAATAAATAAATATCCTTGGACATTTTACTAACTAAGCAAAGCTTGTACTATGGGTACGAGACAACGGATATAAACATACTTAAATACTTATGATTATGATTAACATGTAATAATAATTAAGATAATAAAGATGATTAAGAGGATTTGAATTAAGAAAACATAACAAATAGAAACCGAAATACCTACTTATATTCCCATTTAAAAATATTAGCAATAGAAGCTGATGGTAACATACATGTTAAGTTTTTTGTGGCTCTTCTTTTAGCCTCACCATAAAGGATTCGTTATGAGCAAAAAGTAGATGAAGATGTCATACCACAAAAGGCACTGGGTAACTGACACTATACAATAGAGCAAAACATACCTGTATACATGTACGGTTTTAAAGGTGACTGACTGACTGACATAGTGATGTAGCCCAAACGCACAGCCCAAACCACTAGACGGATCGGGCTGAAATTTGACATACAGGTAGATGTTATGACGTAGGCTTCCGCTAAGAAAGGATTTTACGAAACTCCACCCCTAAGGGGGTAAAACAGGATCCATGCGTACGAAGTCGCGGGCGGCCGCTAGTTTGAATATATGAGATCAGAGATTGTAGGTTCGATTTTCAGTTGGGGCAAAAAAAAGTAAAATTACTGTTTGTATTTGTTTCTAATTTTCATATTATTTTCATTATCAACATCATCATCATCCGCTCATTTAGTCCCCACCGTAGGAGGGATATGCATTGATGGAGGATACTCAAAATTGTTAAGTATTTCTAAATGGTTACTCCCAAACTCTTCATTTTAAGTGAAATCAAACATCCATATCTGAAACTAGCTCCTTACTCATATAAAGGTACTTATGTTTTCTTGTTCAAATTGTTTGCTCAGCATAATGTATTTACAGAGCATTCTTCAGAGAGTAAATCTTGAAAACAATGAGTGAGTAAAATCCTGATTTGTTCCGTTCATTCTTATAAGACAAGCGGAATTTTAATTCTTACAGCGCGGTAATAAATTCATTGATGCTTTTTTACTTCTGACGTGTGATGCCAGAATATCTAGTGTCAGGCTTTATGAGCCACCCTAAGCACCTGATGCTTGCTTCAATCAGACCGCTTAACGTGCTCTTTGGAACACAATCATTATTTGTTATGTATAAATAAGTAATAAATATGCATCAGGCCTCCCCAACCCGTCTGGACATCGTGAGGAGAATAAGCCCAATATTATTTCCCTTTGGCAAATAAGAGGGTCATGCTTCTGTAGTAGAGACGATTTGATCTGATCTGATAATGATGATGATGATAATTATTGCCAATTTAATAAAATTGGACGTTTCAATCCTCGATTGCTAGTCTATTGTGATGAATCCACTCCTGTTAAATCTACTGCTGTGTAGCCATAAATAAAACAATCATCATCATCATCATCATTTCAGCCATAGGACGTCCACTGCTGAACATAGGCCTCCCCTAATGCTTTCCACGTTGATCGATTGGTAGCGGCCTGCGTCCAGCGCTTCCCTGCTACCTTTACGATGTCGTCGGTCCACTTTGTAGGTGGACGTCCCACGCTGCGTTTTCCGGTACGCGGCCTCCATTCCAGAACCTTGCTGCCCCATCGGCCAAATAAAACAATGAACATTGCTAATATTCGACTCATGCCTTGTTTTTTCCATCTCTCATAAAGATCGGCAGTCACGTCCAAACCTACACGTTTGAAAGCTAATACTGCAATTATAATCGAAAATCCCCCTAAAGTGGGGCTTTGTTCATGGGAGTCGAAAAGAATAGTAAGTGATGGCATGGTATAAGTAATACATGACGTCTACAGTTGTGAACTGTGTTTCTTTATGAAGTTATATTACGGTAATAACAATTAGCCGTTTCTTAACCAAATATAACTGGCTAAGTTATAATTAAAATAATGAAAAACTCCCTTTTGCTGACACAAAACTATTAAGACGGAATTCACAAAACAAACACCCTTTGTATTGTACTTACCTACCTACATAGTTATTTACCGTGTCAAATAGGATTGATTTCGCTTGGCCTCACAAATAGCACACAAATAGACAGGTACCTATTAACAATAGCTTTGAACCTACATTCTGAGAACTGTTTAGATAATATAGAAATAAGATTTGAATTTAAACTACAGAAATATTTGGAAAAATTGCTCGCTTGACTCATTTAAGGACTTAGAATAAGCATTGTTAAACTTTTGGAAAATAAGGCAACGTTGATAAAATAATGGGTTTGTTACGCCGTTTCAGTACATTTGAGTATGTACATTATTGTCCGAAAAAGTGGTTAGGGTTACATTGCAACTTAAAGAAAAAACCTTCAAAAATCCAAATTGCAAAAACAAATGACTACGCGTATGACTATTATCCTCCATTCCCATGCAACGTTGTAACACAATTATATTACAGCCTATAAAATTATACACATGCCCATAACAGGAGGATATGCAGGGGCTTGAAGATACAACGAACATAATTTCCATGAGGCGAGAAAACCAGATTACATTTTTTGTCCCAACAACCGTGAAATTGGATGCTAAATGTGACACGGACTGAACATTGTGTTCTAGGAAATGTGTGGATGTGTAAAAGCCGACGTGTACTTCGAATATTTGTACGATTCTTATAGTCACTAGTAACATAATCTTCTTCTTTTATTTTTATGTTACAGGTTGGAAAAACAGTTAAAATTTCTCCAAAAACTTCCCAATCTTCACTGGTTGGAAAGGTTTACGTTGCTACAAAATTTGTAGAACTTAGCTGTACATGAACAATCAAATTGCAGGTTTGGTCAACTATTGCTGATTATCTACGGAGACATTAGGTAAACTAGTCGAAATGTTTGAGTATTTATTGTTTAGCTCAGTAGTCGGAGCAGTCACCGGGCAAGCGAAATTTCGTAGGTTACTAACTGAAGCAAACGATTATTTTAAGGTTTATAAAATTTGTTTGTGACGCATCTCTTGAAAATGAAAAAAATACTGACAAATTGTCTAACACGAACTTTTCTCTTTGCAGCCCCATCCTTGGCGTGGCCACATTCACCTACGAGCACTACGACGACGGCACCGAAGTCCCGGTCTGCCTCACCCAAGCAGACACCTTCTGGTCTGCTCTCTTCTTCATCCTCACCATCGCTGTCTTCTTCATCGTACCCCTCGGCGTTCTACTAGTCCTCTACAGCGTCATCGCAAAAAACCTCATGGAAAACCCGGCCATCATCGCCCAGAACACAAAAAACACCAGCAACACTGGCAACGTCATCAGATACAGAAAACAAGTCATCCTAATGCTGGGAACAGTCGTACTATCATTCTTCCTATGTCTACTACCGTTCAAAGCGTTAACGCTGTGGATTATCGTATTCCCCCCTGAGACAATAATGTCATTAGGCATAGATGGTTATTATATACTTTTGTATTTTTGTAGGGTTATGCTGTATTTAAACTCGGCTATCAATCCGATCCTGTACAATTTGATGTCATCCAAATTCAGGGAAGGATTCGTGAAGCTGCTTAAGATAAATAAGTTGATGAGGTGCAGTAGGAATTTAAGGGAGAACATGCAAAGGCGAGACACTTTCAATACGACCACATCTACTGGATTTTCGAGTAGCAAAGACCATTCAGATTCTTTCTGGAGACGCTACAGTAATAGAACATCGTCCCAGAAGAATATTATCAATAGGGAAAGCAAAAGAATCAAAGAAATCGACGTTACTGCCAAACCGTTAAAAGTAAGTGAAATCATCAACGTCCAGAACACAAGGCGTAATAGCATGAAGATAATAGCAGCTATGAACGAAGTCAACGACAACATTGAAGTGGAAATACATGATAATCATTTAGATAATAACGATGAAGCAATAACTGAAGAAGTCGATCAGAACAATAAGCAGATACAAATACTGAATTTAGATGTTAAGACCAATAATGTGTATTCTATAACGTTAGATGTAAACGAGAATGGGGAGGGGAGAAACAGGTTTGTATGTGTGCCGGCGCAGGATAGAGAGAACAAAAATATATTTGTATACGACTTTAAGAGCAAAGAGAGTTTTGTGTAGGCGTAGGTTTTTTACGTGGGTGATTGGACCGATCCTGAACGTTTCTGTGAACGATGTTTGGCCTAATTTTGAGATTTTTTGCTGTCTAAGTCTTCATATCAAAAGTATATATCCACAGACAATACTAGGAGCCATTTTGTATAACAATTAGAATCACTCGTTTATTAATTTCAAACAATGTTGTAGAATTCTTTGGGGAAGGCATTGGACAACTGTCTAGCAGTAGTCTTTTGACAGAAATTAGAATTATTATGATCAGGTGATTTGGTATCCACTGGAGGAGTACGACCCTCTCTAATCTACCAGAGGCAAATGGAGGATTTAGCTTTCACTCCCCACGATGGCCAGACGAATTGGAGAGGCATAGGGACTCGTACATGACGACAGGACCGACGACATCGTAAAGGTAGCGGGAAAGCGCTGGACGCAGGCCGCTGCCAACATGGAAAGCATTGGGGGAGGCCTATGTTCAGCAGTGGACATCCTGTGGCTGAGATGATGATGAGGTACTCGTACATAAGCATCTTTGCTCATTGGTCATTTTAGTTAATTTATTTAGTTTTAGAGACAACAAAATCTCAAAATCAGGTCCAATATACTGTGGTGCGATTGGCCAAAGGCAAAAAAGCATTTATATTATGTACCTAATCTTAGAAATAATATGCGTTTGTAAAATTGTGTTTGGATTGGAGTGTATATTTTATATGTTGACGACATATTTTTTAATCATTTTAATGTGGTATAATAAACATTTTAATGAAATGTAAAATAATGTGTACTACAATTTCATAAAATGAAAATAAAATGTACTGTTTAGAATGCCTTGATTTTGTGCGAGAAATAAAATACATGTTTTGAAAGAGATTCGTTGTTTTATTACTTTGTGCCCTATTAAGAGTAAAAATGATATTGTTTTTCGATATATTTACAACGATTTGTATTTCAGAAATGAGAAAAATATTATTTTCCTAAAATTTAATAGGGTTATATTATTACAAGAACTTACGAAAAAGTAATACAAGATTTTTATTATGTTTCTTGATGTTTGATGTTTGATGTTTGTTCGTAGAGAAGGATATGAACATATTTTATGAACTTGTCACCTGGGGCAAAGTCGACATAATGTTGATAAATTAGAAATTAATTAATAGTACCTAAAATTATACTCTCTAGACTAAGAGTCTAGCCTCTAACCTAGATCTGGGTTCGATTCCCAGTTACTCACCTTTGAATCAACTTAAATGCTCGTAAGATATGATCTGTTCGTAGATTGAGTTAGACAACTACAGCGGTATATAAACTCTATCTGATAGTCCAGTACTAAGTTTGTGACTCAAGGCTATTTGTTATACACTCAAGAAAGTTTCAGTACTTTCCAAGATTACTCTATAGGTAAGCTGTATTTAATATGTCTCTACGTTTAAAATATGAACTATCTATTCTAGAGTATAAAGCAAACGATTGGCAGTGATCTAGAACTGAGGTGGAATTGTGTAAAGCAATCGTTATCATTTGACAGTTCATAACGTACGATTATTCTGTCAAACGCTTTGTTTAACTGACTTTATCGTACGTTATGAACTGTCAAATGATTACGATTGCTTTACACAATTCCACCTCTTATTTGCTTGATGATAGTTTCATTTATTGAACTAGGAATACCCCAGGATGATCCAGATACCAGTTCTGGTGATAAGAGAAGCAGTGAAGAATCAACATTTTTGACGGTAAGTCATAATAATTATGTAAGTATAATAAATAATCTGAAAAACCTGAAATATCTAGGTCGTTTAGTGAACTAATAGTTCGATTCACGTCATACTGCTGGATTATTAAACAACTAAACACAATCCTAACATAATTTGAAGTTGTGTCTTTATAATTAGGTATTGACTAATGATGTCAACTAGGTACCAAATTCTAAAAATAAATCTTATTAATTAAGCAATAATTTGTAAAGAGTCTTCTATAAAAAAAACGAATAATTTGAGACGTCTACTTCATTAGTGCAAAACTGCAAATTCATAATTACACAGTAAGCAATAAGCAAGCATCTACGTGATGTGCAGCCCGACTTAACGGTTCAACTTAATAACAAAAGTAATTATGCTCTTGATTGCACCCGGTTAAAATTAAAGTGGGAATGCTAAAAAGAAGATATTTTTGCCACCATGTCTTCTAAGAGTACCTTTTTTGCAATGTCTTCGTTAAATATTTAAATATTTGGGAAGCTCTCCGTTTTACGTGGAAATATCAACCACTTGAAGTTGGATTGTTAGCCACGATCTTTATTTACCAACTACTCTACTTAATAGTACACTCTAATGAGCGTGCTATGCTCGGAGTTTCGAATCGGAAATAAGGCGATCCGCAGGAAAACCAAAATGGCCGACCATATCCCGCAGAATTTCTAAAATCAAGTGGCAGTGGGCGGGGTACATAGCTCGCAGAGCTGGCGCAGAAAAATTCTCGAGTAGCGATCACGAGGTGGAAAACGTAGTGAGCAGGCCCCCCACTAGGTGGACCGACGATCTGATGAAGGTCGCGGGAAGTACCTGGATGTAAGCAGCGCAGGACCAGTCGTTATGAAAATCCTCAGAGGAGGCCTTTGTCCAGCAGTGGACGTCATTGGGCTAAAACGGACATATGAATGAACTCTACTGTTGAACTACACTAGCATTTGGTCAACCTATACGTATTTATTCAATACTTTTTACAAACTAGAATTGCATTATTTAAAGAAAATCTTTGCTAAATGACTGTTCCGATTTAGCTCTGCTATTTTTTACAAGAAAAAATCGCATTAATTTAAATGCATACTCCATTAGTATTAATTTTGATCTCATAATTAAATTCCATCGCGTAAATTTTAAACGCATTTACGGATGACCTAAATATTAATACAGTATTGTAATTAAGATAAATACATTAACTTTTCGTTAATTAATGCTAAGGAGCAAATTTTTTTAACAGATAATATGGGAGTAATTATTAAGAATTTATATAGATACTTATTGCAATAATTATGAAACTTTCATAGTCGCTGACATATCAGACTATTCCAGACGCTTAGCAAGCTAAAGGCAGGGCACATAGCACGCAGAACTTAAGGCCGATGGGGCAGCAAGTTTCTGGAATGGAGGCCTTAAACCGGCAAACGCAGCGTGACGTCCACCCACAAGATGGACAGATGACTTTTTAAAAGTTTCAGGAGGGCACTGGATGTAGACCGATACCAACTAGCCTATCTGGAAATCATTTGGGGGAGCCCTATGTTCATCAGTGGTGTTGCTGAAATATTGAAGATGATTATTATGAAATTTTATGTAGCTACACTTAGGGTAAGTCCAGGATAGATGCCCCACTTTTTGAAACAGCTCTGTAACTCAGTCAGTAAGTTTTTATCAACGATTTGACCTTAGTATCTGTAAACTTTGGTCTTTCGTCTATGATATTACTATAATTATTTTAGTTTAAGTTATACCGATTCTGAGTAAATACCATTTTAAGTGACCTCTAAAAAGTGGGATAGACGCCTAATGTGGGGGATAGAAGACTCACTGTATGATTGCTTCAAAGGATAGATGCCTGATGCAGGGATAGATGACTCGTTAATACAGTTTTTGAATTCTAAGGATCAAATGCATTTTGAAATCAAACAAGCCAAGTATCATTATTTAAGAATGTTTGTTATTAAATGAATTAAAAATGAAATTTCATATTTTTTATTAAAAATAATACTACTCCTTCTAGCGCAATCAGGTAAAAAGGTAATTCGATCAGAAGGGCACCCTATTTATTACTTTCCTAAGGGTAGACGTACTACATTCTTTTTTTTTTCTTACTTGCTACCTGTGACAAAAAGAGCAGGTTAGGATAGATGCCCCTAGGTGCATGAGACATGGCCCTAAGGGCATCTATACCCAAAAAAAATTAGGCAACTATCCTTTTAGCATAGGATAGGTGCCGTTTTTAATAAAAAATATAATAACACTAAAAATCGAATTAAACATATCTATCCCGTATAATTTATAAGATAGTTTATCAAATTATATAAAAATCTGCTTCATTTTACAGCTGCCAAAAAAATTATCCATTAAAAAATACTTACCAATATCATTTCGACGCTTGCTAAGGTCTGGCCGCGGAAGATTTTTGCTCTCACTGGCTAAACGAATGCACTCTTTGATGGTTTGCGAGGCGACAAGTGGTACGGGGAGGTCCTTTTCTATTATACGTACTATAACTTTAGGCTAAGTTGCTTGTAACATAGTGTACTTAAAATCGCGGCACCTATCCCACTGGGGCATGTATCCTGGAATTACCCTACCTTATAAATTGCGTTTCAACTTCTATATTATACGAAAATAGTAAGATTTTTGTAATTCTATAGCAAATGAAGATTTTCTTTTCAACCCAAGAAAGAGCCAATCATAGACCAAACTCAAATTTCCATTTTGAACCATCTAATAATAAAAAGCTTACGAACTGTAACATACAGGATTTTACGAGTTCTGTCCGTTTGTCCCCCATTACATTTGCATGGGATTTGCTTAAACATGTTATTTTGGCTGTTCTTTCGATTTCGGCTGCTTTGATAACTAAATTCAATTGAGACTTAAGTTGCATTAAATTATTGAGATATCGTTGTAAATAATTTTTTGCTTTATAACGGTGCTTCAAAATATCATTTCATATGCATTATCTACTCAATTACCATTTTTAATTACACCGTTAATTTGCAGAAAAAGAGCTGGTCACTATCTACGTTAATTTTGTAATGCAATTTTATAAATTCGCTAACGGGACTATTCCCACCTTTTGTTCCCACCACTGCAACTGCTGTGTAGCCAGGATGTACAGTTTGACGGCAAATAAAACCCAACCAGTGATGGTCAAGTTTAAAGAAAAGTTAAACTGTCATTGGATCCGCAACGAAATTAATCAGAAGAACATAGGAAGAGTTCGAAGTTAAGGTGGTAGGACTTGAGTAAATAAATTAGTTTTTTCAGCTTATGATAGTCTCTACTTTTTTATCTAGTCACTGCCATCAAGCAAGAGAGTGTCATATACTACTCCTGCGAAGACGTGATCTCCATTTGAAGACAATCAATCAAAAATTCTTGCGAGCAATGTCGCGGGTACACTGTTGTTTTAAAACCGTTAGATTATAGATCTAAATATCGTTACTATTTTTGGCAAAATTCTTGCCCAATAAATAAACCACATAATCAAATATCTTTTATCAGATCACGAAATGAAGTAATTCCACAAAACAGTGGAGCTTTCCAGACTATTGTGAGGATGATAAAATCTTAATTGAGCTTTAAAAGCTCATTACAAGGACTTTAAGATGTCGTTAAAATAACGTGAACTATCTTGAGAATCGATCATGCAATAATAACCCACGCAGTTCAAGAATTTGCTACGTTGAGACGGATTTCAGGCCACGACAACTTAGAACATATAATTTTTTTTATTGATATAGTTGGTGCAAAATTGCTAAAATCAAGTGGCAGTGGGCAGGGCACATAGCTCGTAGAGCTGACGGCCGCTGGGGCAGGAAAGTTCTTGAGTGGCGACCACGAGCCGGAAGACGTAGCGTAGGCAGGCCTCCCACTAGGTGGACCGACGATCTGGTGAAGGTCACGGGAGGCGCTTGGATGCGAGCGGCGCAGGACCGGTCTTTGTGGAAATCCTTGGGGGAGGCCTTTGTCCAGCAGTGGACGTCTTTCGGCTGAAACGAACGAGTTGTTGCAATTCACGAAGGCACGACGAAGGTGAGTGAGCTTTACATGTGTGGTGGCTCGCTACTGTTCGTTTTTCAAAAGTTTTGATAAAAATTACACTATCGTTATGTATGTATAGGTATACACACAAGTAAAGCTCACTCGCCTTCGTGAGTTGCAAGAACTATACCTATATTATTAAGGCTTTCTAAATGTTAAAATTATACAAATAATACAGATGGCTTCTAGGTCGGTCTCCCGATCCTAATATCTATCCCAGCCAGGTCGACAAAAAATTGAAAATTTTCCCAATTTGGTTAGGACGACTAAATTAGAGTAATTAATTTGATCTAGTCTCAGGTTTTAAGGATTACACTTGTATCTCATGAAATAAAATAATAAATTAATCTTCATTATTTTCTTCACAAAAAGTCTAAAAGCAAGGAAAAGAAAGGAGCTATATCGTCGATATGCCAGTTCCAAGAGTTTTTTAAAATTCTACTATTTAATCTTCTCTTCTTGGCTCCAATTTACTCAGCCTGCTGATAAATCTGTCAATAGAATTAATCGCGGAACATACATGGGGGTGATTTGGATAGCCCTAGTGATGCTCTACCTGTGGGCTTCTGCTTGACACTACTTTTTGGTACAACCTGTATATTTTTGTAGCTGTCTTAGAGCCAACACCAGACACCCTGTATATACCAGAACTACGAGAATTAGAGCAAATGCGCAAAGAATCAACGCGTCACATAAAAAAGGCATTACTTCAGCCATTGTGAATTGTGAAACATAGTCTCTTTACAGCCGTTTAGCTGTATATCAAGCGATCAGCGACTCGCTCTGCGGTTTACGACCGCGGCAGCTTCCGTTTTAAAGCTTTTAAAATTGTTTTACGGCGATAGCTAGTTTGAAGTCTCATGGTGAGAATGATCTACTAGTGAAGCGTTTTTGTGACGGGTCGTAAACGCTGTTTGATCGAGTGAGTGGATTAGTCTGGGATTTAAACCGCATTAAGAGTTTTAAGTACTTTATGTTTTAAAATCATCATCATCATCATCATTTCAGCCATAGGACGTCCACTGCTGAACATAGGCCTCCCCCAATGTAATGTTTTAAAATAGTTTTAACTATTATTCAATAGACCGTGTGGTTCTGGCAAAGAATACCTATAATTACCTATTAGGAATTGGTAGTGACCAATTCTTCCCGAGGATGTCATAAAGGTGATGTCTACGCACGGACATTACCCGCGGGCAGTGTGACCGGAGGGAGCAGCGAGCGGGCGGCGAGCGTTCGGCGAATGAACGAGCAATGTTCGGTTCGCAGGCGTACATCCACGAAGACAACCCTGACTCACTCTCTTCAACGACTTTGCACTAAACGGTCTCCTTATCATTGTAAATTTATATCGAATAGATTCTAATTTTATACAGTCCACTCGTTATTTTATTTATCAACTTGCACTAGGTACACATAACTATCGAAGTAACAGGTGACTAAAGGGGTAAATATGCAAACATTAGGCCTCCCTAAACCTTCTAGCCAGAGTGGAGAGTGTGGGCCCAATCCTCAATTTGCCTCTGGTAAATTAGAGAGGGTCATGTACTCCTGCAATAGAGATTGTGAAGTCAGTTCTTAGCCCTCACGGCAAAAGTGCTAACACTAACGTCCACGATTGATTGTCCTTAATCCAGTCTAAAATATCATCCCGTCTTTATCCGCCTTTGTTTTAACCGCCAGCGTTTCGATTGTTGACTTTCCAAACTTAGTTGATCGGCAGCCGCTTGACAGTGAGTAATTTATACCGGACTCGCTAACTAGGCCCGAACAAACAAAACAAGTTGGAGCTTAAGGCGTGATGACACGTCCAGGCGATTATAGGAATGAATTTTCATCTAGAAAAAGAAATTTTGACTTTCTAGCATTATCCAGACCACAGATCACAGAAACTAAAGGTAGATGTGACAAGGGGACGGGGCCGGTGTGGCAGGAATATGCCCAAAAACAGAACACATTCCTCGTGAAAGCAATGATAACAGCAGCGACGTCATAATGTAACAGCTTATATTACTTGCGTAGTACTCATAACTTTAAAAAAAAATAAAACCGACTTCAAATGCGTGAACACAAAAAAAACTAAAAATTAAAAATATTGCGTATAAAAAGGTTCATCCCCAATTTTCCACCCTTGAGGGTGAAATATTTTCTTCAAATTCGCATGAAACCACCCTTTTGATAATACCTATTCAACAAAAAAATAATCGTTCAAATTGATTTATAATCGGCGGAGATATTGCGTATAAAAAAGTTCATCCCCAATTTTCCACCCTTGGGGGTTGTTTTTTCTATTATTAAATTTAAATGGGACCACCCTTGAGGTACTACCTATACGCTGAAAAAAGATTTGTTCAAATCGGTTCATAATTGGCGGAGTTATCGCGTAACAAACATAGAAAAAAAAAACATACGGGTCGAATTGAGAACCTCCTCCTTTTTTTTGAAGTCGGTTGAAAATTATTCGAACGTTGAGTAGGTACTGATACCACAGTGGACAATGAGCACATACTTAGATTTTTTTTGTGAGTGAATTTCTAATGCGAAACTGAGTTTCGAACTCAGCGCATTAGTTAGCATCTCTCTATACCTCTATTATCCAGACCAAATCTAAAGAGTACAAAAATAAACCGATACTTATGCATCGAAAAAAGGTACAAACAAGTTGAGTTAGCTGCGCACCTGACAGCCGTGACGTCACATTAACGCTCTAGTACGAGGGCGAACACGAGGAGCTGTGCGGGTGAGTGCGAGGGAGAATCGCATTCCAGCGAGATGCGCAGTTACCTCGGGTTGTAGTTTGTACCCTGCGCTTCCAGTGCCTCGTCTTGCCGTAAGCATTGCAGTGTCTCCAGAATGTTCAAATACAAAGAGATACAAAGAGAACCGCCTCTGTGGTCTAGTGGTAAGACCACCTGCTTCAGACACAGAGGTCCCGGGTTCGATTCCCAGTGGGGGTAGTTTTCTGCTCGGTTTGGTTGGTGGCAGGGCTTGTTCTAAGTCCGCCTGGCTAGCTACCACCATCTCACCTAAGTCTGTCGCCATAACAACAATGTTAACATTATTATTGTGTTCCGGCAGTTAGAGGTAAGATAGCCAGTTCCTCCGTGGTTAATGATTCCGGGTGAAGCTCGCTTCCACCTTCGGCCTGATTGTCACTTACCATCAGATGAGATACAGGCCAAGAGGATAAAAAAAAAGATACAGTATGCAGAAAAGTTCTCGAGTGGCGACCACGGACTGGAAGATCAGGCCTCCTACTAGGTGGACCGACGATCTGGCAAAGGTCGCGGGAGGAGCCTGGATGCGGGCAGCGCATGACCGTTCATTGTGGAAAACCTTGGGGGCCTTTGTCCAGCAGTGGACGTCATTTGACTGAAACGAACTAACGAACAGTATGCAGATATACATATGGAAACTGCTAAGCCACGTATGTGACATAAATGTAGCACAGTTACTGAAGTTAGGACTTGTAGAGTTGGGGCTTGTAGAGTTAGAACTTGACTATACATGAGATCTGATAACTTTATTACAGTGCAAGCCATGTCTTGGCAACGTTTTACATGATTTCTTTATGGGATTTGATATTTTTTAATGAAAAACCCTTGCATCTACGCGGCTACCTACTCTTATGAAATTGTCACGTAATCAAAAATTTAACGACTCATCTATCAGCAGCGTCCGTCAGTGTTCTACGATTTAATATATTTTTGTCATTCATCTGATAGTAAAATGATTTAACTGACGCTTTCTCAATCGTACAAAAAGTAGAAGATGATAGATAATTGCAACATTTTTTGGTAAAAAACTATTTAATTTAGGGTAAACTGTGGAATCTTATGTTGTTGTAAAATCTGTAATTTTTGACTACAAAATAGTGACTGATACTTAAATCACACTGTGAATAAAAACCTAACCCCGGCGGGATTCAAACCTACAACACCGCTACTGATTAAAGAATATACAAAACACCAGGCCAGGTAGCCGTCATTTTACCTAGAGTGGTTCGCCACAAAATCTTATTTACTTTAAAATTCTGGTGACAGCTGAAATTACTAACCCAAACAAATCTAAACACTTCTGTTTTTTTCAACTGTCAAACAATCTTACTAATTAACAACTCAAAACGTAAATTTTTGTTTACGATGCGAAAATACCGCGAAATTCCTGAAAAAGCTATTTTGGTACGTTCTATTATTGTGCTTTTAAAAAAACTC
The DNA here is from genome assembly GCF_004193835.3 of Ostrinia furnacalis. Classification (NCBI taxonomy): domain Eukaryota; kingdom Metazoa; phylum Arthropoda; class Insecta; order Lepidoptera; family Crambidae; genus Ostrinia; species Ostrinia furnacalis. The sequence goes on from NW_021133868.1 coordinate 93,240, forward strand.
GTAAACTGAAAGCGTTTCATTACCGCATTCCTTTTTGGTTTTGGCGGCGGACCAGCGTCGGATGTCGCATAAAACATTGTTCCATCGTGTAGTGATGTGCTTTGGTTATCGATAGTTAATTTAATAATCGAATTAACGAAACTTTTTACAAAGTAGTAGAGCTTTTTTCACTTCAATTACAGGATTTGATTTGTTCAGCAGTGAACGTCTTGTAGCTGAAATGATGATGATGATGACAAGATTTGCAGATGTAAAGAATAATGTTTGTCAGAATGATATTCAACGAGCATAGTTCCTCTGTAGTTGAAGAACTTCGGCCTGATCATCACTTTACATCAGTGAGAGGCAGGCGAAGTGTTTCTTGATAGAGAAAAAAACCTCTTACAATGCCTTAAATATCTCTTTACTTTAGCTTTTTAGAAAAATATATTAAGGAGGAGAATTTTTAGCAAATCTCTTACTGTAAAATACATTCAAATCCAAAATGTCCTTACTGTTAATAAAAACACTGAAAATACATAGACTGCGTTCCGCCTTATGGGCATAAAATGCTGTTTTTAGAACATTTCTTCGTATGTCGCAAATTTATCGATATCGATAAATTTCCTCTCCCATTCCCTCGGCTAAAGGTCAGCACGATCGCATGGCTGGGCCCATTTTTCTCAATCAGCGCCACTCTTTGCCCAACCGTAATAATAACAAACGAATTTCGCTCTTATTCCGCCTCTTTCATTGTCTGGAGTTGATACAACGGAACAATCGACTGCTCCAATATTTCCTTAATGAAGTTTATCGTGGTTTTTATCGATATTGGTTTGCAAAAGAACAAACGGCACGGCACTAATAATGGCTTGCAATATCTTTCTCGAATTTTCATAAAGTTTTTATTGCATTTTATCAAACGACCAGGAAATGAAACTGTAATATGAGAAGTAGCCAGAACAATGATAATTAATTCAACTGTGAATTTTAAGAATTTAAAGTACGTACGAGGGCCGGCTGATAAGTCCGCGGCCTAAGGTACTTAATGAAATAAAATAAATGTTTTCTATTTTCAACCGACTTCAAAAAAGGAGGAGGTTCTCAATTCTACCCGTATGTTTTTTTTTTCTATGTTTGTTACGCGATAACTCCGCCAATTATGAACCGATTTTAACAAATCTTTTTTCTGCGTATAGGTAATACCTCAAGGGTGGTCCCATTTAAATTTAATAATAGAAAAAACAACCCCCAAGGGTGGAAAATTGGGGATGAACTTTTTTATACGCAATATCTCCGCCAATTATAAATCAATTTGAACGATTATTTTTTTGTTGAATAGGTATTATCAAAAGGGTGGTTTCATGCGAATTTGAAGAAAATATTTCACCCCCAAGGGTGGAAAATTGGGGATGAACTTTTTTATGCCCAATATTTTCAATTTTTATTAGTTGTTTTTTGTGTTCACGCATTTGAAGTCGGTTTTATTTTTAAAAAAAGTTAATTATTTATTTTGTAATATAATCTCCCTCAAAAGAAATACATTTCTTAAATCTCGCATACAATGCCTTTTACCCACCCAAAAAATTTTTTTTTTAATATGACGACCAACCGCAGCTTTAATTTCGTTGTCATCTGCATATCTCCGGCCGACAGGAAAATATCGCTAGGTCATAGGTCTTGGCTATATGGTGGGTGGTCAATCTCTGAGAACCCGGTGTCTTTCAGGGCTTGGCCTCGCAACACGTGCGGCGTGAACGGGCGCGTTGTCTTGCCGAAAGACCAATCCGCGTGTCAGTTTCCCACGTCATTACAATAGCCTCGCGAACATAAAGAAATATTCTTCAGCTATCTGCCACGATTTAATTCTTTGGTCAGCCGGAACGATTTTCTCTCGTCCGTGTTGAAATAGTCGGGCCCATTTTTTAACCATGGTATATGAAGGTCCAGAATCCTGAAGAACCAATGACATCTCTTCAAAAATGTCTTTTGGTCTATTTTCCTTCTTTAGAAATTTTCATTCTTTAGAAAATTATGTCCGCGGCGCGCGGTGTCGAAATTCCGCAAATCTCCAGTGGGCTAATTCAAATGCATTTGTCGAGAGTAGAAATCGTCTGTCAAATAATTTTCTAGTAATCAATTTTGAACTGATTGTCAAGGTAATACAGTTGAAAATTGAATATCAAAGCCAGACTACGCCTAATGTCAGATCAGCCGATGGTAGATGCCAAATTTCCAATATCGCGTACCAGATTCGGCGGACATGGTGATTTCATTTGTTCGATAGAAATTGAACTATCAGTGCAAACTTAATTAGTGATTGCTTTTTATAATACTACTGAGTGTCGCAACTAGTGACATGAGTAACATGCTAATTAGATACTCATCGCTAAGTACCCATAGGTTAGTGTCCGTGACTCTCACTCGGCATGGGGCACACTGAAAACCAGCGTCGTGGCTTCCCTCACCGGGGGCCACGGCATATGCTGAGTGAGGTCCCATTGCGATGGGCATCGCTGTGCGACAGGGTGGCACTGCTTAGTTTATTCATTTATTGTATGTTTTATGTCACCTCTGTCTTATTTGCTTTTTTTTTTTTTCATTTTACCTCTTTTCAACCGACTTCAAAAAAAGGAGGAGGTTCTCAATTCGACCCGTATGTTTTTTTTTTTTTTTTTTTTTTTTTTAAGTATCAATCATGGTATACCTACATAAATATTAATAATTCGTCCTAATAAATAAGTAGGTAATTAGTAATTATTATTCTGCTTTTTAGTGTAGGTTTTTTGGAGTCGGTTTTATTTTTTTTTATAATGTCTTTTGTGATGTCCATAGCAATAAATGTTTCTTTCTTTCTTTCTTTCTTTCTTTACCTTAGGCCGCGAACTTTTCAGCCGCCCCTCGTACCATAGGCATAGGAGCTGGACGCAGCCCGCTACCAACCGGGCAACATGGAAAGCATTGGGGGAGGCCTATGTTCAGCAGTGGACGTCCTGTGGCTGAGATGATGATGATGATGATGATGATGATGATAGACCATAGGCACAGATTACTAATACGATACTGCCATAGGCATCATCTTGTTTTGTGAGTTTAGAACGTATAGTCAACTAGTTACTAAACTGTTTGCGTCATAACTCTCAACTCATTCGTTCCGTTGCAGTTATCCAGTTACCCGCAAACCCAGACCGAATAGTGACTACTGCAACTAGTAACCACTCCAGTCGTAAATAACTCGCTAACGAGCCTGATTTATCGCCTCCTGCTGGACTGGGATATTCGGGACAACGTCCTTAAGGTTAAATTTCACAGAGACGGTCCTGTTGTAACAAGACTATTTTAGGAGTCTGGACGTTTTGGGGTACCTATTAATTGGGTTAAAATAATCATACTAATTTTTACTTAAAACTACTGGACCAATTTCTAAAGTTATTTTACCATTAGAATGCTACATTATCCTTACGTCACATAGGCTATAGTAGACTGAAATTACACGGGCAAAACTGCGAAAAGCTAGTGAAAGATATTTTTAATTTTTTTTTTCTTTTTTTTTTGTGTGTGACACATCTTACATATGCTCTCAGTTCTACTACATCTATGTAGTAGTTGATAACTACTATTTTACAACAAATGTGTATCTACACATAATACACTGATGGCCTGTTACTAATATACAACGTTTCGATCTAATTAGGCGCTCGAATTTGCAAATACTATATCGCCACTATTTTTACAGAGAGAACCCTAGAGACGCTCTTTCACGTTGAGAACTTTTTGTTCTTAAATAGCAAAGAGTTTGCTGAACGACTGTCACATCATGAGATTCCACAAAATTAGAAGGATTCTTGGCTGAAGCGCATAACATCATTGTAAACTGTTTTATTTTTCCAGCAACTTGGAATGGGTTTAGTAATTAATTCAGGGCACACAAAGTTGGGTTACTCACTTTACAGATACTGCACAGATAATGCAAGCTCAGTAGTGTTGTTCCCGGACAAACTTGACCTTCACTGGTTGGGTTTTTATTGGTGGTCAACCTGTAGAATCTGGCTACATAGGAGTTGCAGCGGTGGGAACGAGAGGTGGGAATAGTCCCGTTTTTCAGTGTTGTTTCTAATGATACGCTTCGAGTTTCAAGTGTTGCGCATTTTATTGAATATTTTACTTTATTAAGCTTTGTAATAACGAGTACACTTAAATAGTTGAAGCTTAGAGGGCCTTCATAATCTGAGCAATTTTTACTGGATTCATTACACAAGTTTTATAAAACTACTGAATAAGTTATTATTGTGACTTAACCTCCATTCAGAGGTTCCAAGGGACAGATTGTTAAAACTTTTTATGGACATTTGAAATTGCAAGCACTTAATTTGTTAGCAAAATAATGAGATGAAGTTATATAAGATTTATAGCAAATAAGGTGTTTAAAAGACCACAAAAACTAGATAAAAATACAGGCTAAAATGAACTTACTATATCAAAGCAAAAGTAAACAAATAATAAACAAATTCTAGCAATCCAAACGACTACACCGCGGTCTACATCTGAAATAGATCAAAGGAACCCATTAGACTTCTCACGGCTATCGCTTCTCCACATTAGCCTGCAGTGAATAAGTGATACGTAAGTGATACGGCTGAAGAAGCGGCGCCCCGCTGCTAGTGGTATTGGGGAAAGTAGGCCGAAGCTGGGAAAAGCATGAAGTGTATTTCTTGTTCTTAGCTCTAATTAAATTAGTGAGGGAAAACTTTTAGAATTGTAACTAAAAAGTAAAGAAATTGCAATGATTGTAAAGCGAGCTAAAGTCTTTATATTGAATTGCAAGATTTGATTATTTTATATCTGATATGATGCGGGCAGCGCAGGACCGATTGTAATGAAAATCCTTGGGGGAGGCCTCTATCCAGCAGTGGACAAACAACTATTCTCCCTCAGTTCCAGATTCTAATAAGAAAAAGTATAAAGTTGTCTGTTTCAAATACAGTAGAAGTAGTCCAATGGGACAGATTGGAGCGGATACTTTATAGTTATTGTTGATTGGATTCGGACACGTGTTTTTATTTCATTTTCCTTACAATCTTTAATGTGAGTTAGTTTTATTTGTTATTAAAGGCCCAGGCTAGTGAAAGTTACATAAATAGAATAAATAGGTTAATACACACGCGCGAATTTATATCAAAAACATTATAAACAGTATGGCGGCACATGAAAGCTATCGGGAATTCGCATAGACAAACTTTATGGCGATCTGGATATTCTTTATGGGTTTTTTAATACATTATAATAGTTTAGTATGTATTTGGCTTCAAGAGAATTTAATTTTATGTGTGCAGGATGGCATAAGAAACAAATTTTTTAATGTGAATACTAAATCACTTTATATCAGAGAGATTATGGCCTCTATGGCCAAAAGCTTTTTCTTTATGGTTTTAAAACAACATATTTTTTGTACACACTCATGTACGAAAATATGTAAGGTACTAAACCTACTCTTATTTTTCTCTGTCACATTGTATTGAAAATATGGATCTATGCATTCGACGGCATATAAAAATTAATACTGACATCTTTATGTGTTTTTAATTAGGTGTTATTATGCTACAAAAATGTAAGAATTAATCCCATCATTTATGCTGTCAACCGCATATTACACTATCCACCAACAATAAAGGGAAAAACATAAGGAATCTAACCCTGGGTTGCAAAAAAGCTAAGGTTGTGCAAGTATTCAAAAAGATTTCATCACACTAACACTTGCCCTCAATTCCAATATCTCCTAATATTCTCATTTGACTCGCGAATATTCTACACGTAGAATTTTTCTTCCATCTCCGATAGTATGCATCAGTATGCAGTCCACGGAGGCTGAATTGATTCTATGCACTTAGAGGTCAACCAACCCTCTTGCATAACCAACTGCATTCGATAAGTGAACTTGTATTATAAGTGTAACTTATGGATAGAACGAAGATATTTGAAGCTGGATTAACGAGTCAGTCCAGCCAGGCCTGTTCATCTCCGCGAGTTTACATCGAAAACAAAACACGCACGATGGCCCACCTACAGGATACTATTCGACAAGGCCTCACATACGAGCTAACATTGACTCACGCACGCGTATTCTTATGTATGATGGAGGAAAATAGAGAAAATGGTGTACTAAATACTGTGCAGTATTTAACTGCCTAAATAATAATAAAAACACAGAATGTACTTTTTTAAGTTGCCTCCAGACACTGAGGGGTAATTAACCCATTTAGACCGATAATTATTTTTGGAAATAAAAATTGTCTTTCCAGCAAAAACTTACAAAGGGAAGCCTAAAAATCATGAAAAAAATATTAAAAAAAATAATCCATAAATAGGGGGCCGTGGGGAGCCCGTACCATAAAGGGTACAGTAGGTCTATAAGCAAGCAAAACATAGTCGTTGTTCAAAGAAGATTTTTATTTATTTTTGTATGATATAAAATAAAAATGAAATCATATAATCACTAGTATCACACTCGGCATATCTTGCAAGACGTTTTCTGTGATACTATCCACATTTGGTTTTTTTTTCCTACCTTCTCCGAAGTTAGTGAGGATAGCTGAAGAAGACCTGGCTTCTTCTGATTTGTTACGTTTAGTGCTATCCATAATCGCATTTAGCAAAACGACCATGGAAAGGACATTGTCAGAAACCGCCTAAAAACCGCCAAAAAACATTAACCCATCATAATTATTTTCTATTTTTTTTAATACATTAAGCACCCTTTCGTTCTAATGGACACTTAAGCATTGAAAAATTAAAATAATAAGTCTTTTAACGTTTATTCTATAATACTATTACAACTTCCGGACGTTTTGGTGCGTGGCATGGTCTAAAACCTATCAAGTTCCATAATTTTTGCCGATAAAATCTGTACGAGGCATTACCGTACTTTATTGCCCTCTTTATTGCTGGGAGTCCATGTATAGTGATGTTCCTGCGGCCATCATAGACAATAAAATATCGATTTTGAAAATAAAATAAATCGATTAAACTGCTTTGAAGACTAGATTTGCGTTAAAAGCTAAAAAAATATTGACACTATTACAAGAAGCTATCTAAAGTGTCCAACTGGTTGAAGGTCGAAAATAAAATAAAAATAATTAGGACCATAAACTGATATTCATGGTATAGATGACCCACGCTGAACTGTCCCGCCAAACTCAATGACAGGGGGGCGCTACCATCGTTCAACTATATGGTTTCCAACATGGCAAAAATCTGAACCAGCGATCCGGTATTGACGGTGGCGCCCCATTATCAATGTCATCGACAGGACAGTCCAGTATTTTGGAACTATATCATAACTGTAAAAATGTCAGAATCCGATGTTGAATCCAATGCCAGTTGAAGTGTGAGAAACATATATATTTTTTTTTATGTGACAGGAGGCAAATGCAATGGAGGGAGGGAGATCCGCTTTGCAATGGAGGGAAGTCGAACCTTAATTTCGAACTCCTCCTATGTTCTTCTGATTAATTTCGTTGCGGGTCCAATGACAGTTTAACTTTCCCCCGGGACAAACTTGACCTTCATTGGTTGGGTTTTTGTGGCGGTCAAGCTGTAGATCCTGGCTACACAGGAGTTGCAGTGGTGGGAACGAGAGGTGGGAATAGTCCCGAAAAAAAAAAAAAAAAAANCTACGGGCCCAGTCTACCCAACGGTAGTGCTTCCATAATGCTACGTCTGTAATACAAGAAGCAAATAATTTTCAAAATTGTTAGTATTCAAAACACCTCACTGCTAACATCGTTTTGCATGTCGTATTTAATAGCGCAGTTATATGATTAAACTGGAAATGTTTCCTCTCCTACATAACGATTTGTGTCTCTTTATGTTAAGGTGCAATTGTCACTTTCAAGGACTATTCTTAAATTATAGCCCCAAAATGCCCCTGCCCCTGCGATTAATCTAACGCCCACAGAAAGAGACTCTCTTGAAAGTCTCGAAATGTATTTGTGACCACACATTCTTTTCTTCAGGTCTTAATTTTTTTCATCTTCAACGAGAAGCTATTGGCCTAGGTATACATCTCACATTGTCACAATATTTACATGTTATTTACAGTTTAAAAATCTACTTCTTCTTCTTTGTTTTTTGATGGCGATGATACGTCTATCAATAGATTTTCCAGTGTCTTACCGGGCTCTGGCAAAGGTTTCTTCAATGGCAGGTCTCTGGCCATGCTGACGATCAACTCCATCTCATGCGCGGGAGTGATCCCTGGCAGGGCGTAAGGCGCATGGTTCTTCGAGTCGCCGATAGTTACGAAAGTCATTGAGCTTCGCTAAAAAAAAGGTCATTCAATTGATCGTTATTTCTTTTTTTCATTATTTGATCAGTCAGTCAGTTTGGTATCCTTACCACAGCAGCCTCTTTGGTGGTGGGCTTCTTGGTGCTCCTTGACTTGACAGTGCTGGCTAGTGTGTCATCGTCATCATCCCAGCCGAACACTGGCACTTCTGTTGTGAGCAGGTTCCAGAGCTCTTCGATATCTGACAATACAAAAATAATAAGACTGAGAATCAAAATTATGAATAAGAGGGCCAAAAAGATTTTAATAAGTCTAGTCTAGTCTAGTCTAATAGGGCCTAATTAGCATAATTAATAAGTAATCATAGGTTACTTACCACTGACGTTGTATGTCAAGTTCATTGCCCCCGTAAGGGCATGCATCATGTTGAACTCAGGCATCGGCTCGTCTTCCACAGAATCCAGCTCCTCATCAGAATTCATGTCAGGAGCCGCCAACTTTAGCAACGCCTGTTAAATTTTGATTAGCAATCAAAACGTCGCGTGCGATGAATTGCCATCAAACTCGAGGAGGCGCACGAGTTATTTTGAGTGAAGCAGTAAAAAGTTTGAGTATACTTTGAGTAATTTTCCAGTTAAATGATGACTCCTTAGTAGCTCTAAAATTTTGTCGTTCAATTTGGCAACGCAAGTCAATAGTAAATACCTTAAATATTTTTAAAGTTTATTTACAGCTAAGTTTTTTACTTTTCTACATTGGAATCATGTTGTCTGTAAATTGCTAAATACATAACTTATTTAATTTTTGTTCAAAGTCTATTACAACTATTACTTAGCACAAAACCACAACGCTAGTTAACCTATTACGTATTTCGGCATTCTTCGTTAAATTACCTATCTTACCAAACGTCATTCTTCTGAATCATAGTAAAGGAAATTTCATAAACATTTGCAACAATTTGGACTTTATATCTTCAGCATAAGACGCTTCTTGAAATACATTTCTTAACTGTACGGTTGGTAAATAAATTGAAGATTTACCCCATTATTGGTAGCAAGCCAGTCTCTAATTGAGTGTTGCGGCAGAGTAAATACAAATGAGTAGGTCATCTTCATAGAAACGCACCGAGCGCGGTTTGTATGTGAGCGCGCGCCAAAACGTATGCAGCGCGCACGCACACACTGACAAAATTCGGGCAACTCACCGCTATCAACGCTAAATTTTGTCAGTGTATGCGTGCGCGCCGCATACGTATTGGCGCGCGCTCTCATACATACAGCGCTCGGGCGTTTCTATGAAGATGACCTACTCATTTGTATTTACTCTGGTTGCGGTCTGCGGTCCGGAGAATAAGAAAGGAGTGAAAATACCCTTGTAATAATGCTATTACTCGCCGAGCCAAGTTAAGTGGGGAAATATGACGGAAAACGAGGATACTCCGTTAAACAGATGCGGTGTTGTGTAACGAGAATGGAACGTATTAGGTTTTTGTGTATTATAAGGCTACGACTCGTATTAATTTGTTCTTCAAGTCGTTTCTTTTGATGTTTGCGAAATTTAAAAGGGTCTAAAATAACGGCTATGACTTATTTATTTAATAACTAGCTTTCTGCCCGCGGCTTCGCCCGCGTGGAATTTCGTTTGTTAAATTTTCCTGAATTTTCTTTGCTGTAAACCTCACGGAACCCGAGACCTTTCCAACGAATGCAAAACCCTAGAAATCGGTTCGAGATTCTGGAGTTATAGCGTCAGGAAGTAAAACCCGACTTATTTTTATATAGTAGATTTACAGATTTAGTAGTTCCATTGCTTTATTGCATTTAATGGTTCTCGTGTACCAGATTACAATAAAATTCAGCTGTGGTTACGGGTTCGGTTACCAAGATGTATTGTGCTATTGTTGGCAGAATTGTTGCAATTTTTGGAAAACAGAATTAGGATTCTAGACTTACCTTGCAGAGCAGCAAAGGCCACAGATGTACGATCGGTGCTGTGACAGTAGTGATCACTTGCTTGGGCCCCGGCTTGCCTGTAGGCATATTACTAAGGAGAGGAGAGAACGGCAGGAGGGGGGAGTCGGTGGCATCGACTGGGACCTGGTCACTGACCCAGACGCATCTCCAGGCGCCGAGGTAGAAGAGCCGGACGAGGTAGCATCCTGGAAGGAAGAAGAAGATAAATATCTGGGAAGACTCAATCAGTCAGGGCTATTCTCTTGATCCTATTTGGTAGTTCCATGACAAATATAACTTTGTAGTGGTTCTACCAATATTTTTAACCCATTTAGCCCTACCGTACCCTATGTGGTACGGTATCTTTTTGAAAATATTTCGAAGTACCAAACTGTTATTAATTTGTAAAAATGATTGTGACAGTAAGCTTAAAGTTATTATTTTACATAAAAATATTTAAAAATATGTTTTAACAAGTGGTTTCGGAAATATTTATGAAATTCCTCGACAGAAAACAAAAAAAAATTTACAATGTTTTTAAGAAGGTATAATTTCTTATTATTAATTGTAAATTATGTTATTTATCAATTTTATTTTAAAAATAGAGTACATTAAATATCATGACTAGAAAAAAATATTATTTAGATTATTTTTATACGGTTTATTCCAGTCTAAAATAGGTGTACCGTATAAGGTACAGTAGGTCTATGCATGAGCAAATCATGCGAAAAAATATAATTTAATTTTTATTATTTTTATTTGTTGTAGGCTATTGATGCTTCAATTTATTGCCACAAATCATGAAAAATTTGATAATTTCAGCAAACATAAAGAAATTTTGGTATTTTTCTACTGCTGTCTTGTCAGATGACCGCTAATGATGATCAGACTGACGAAGATTTAGGCGATAAAGATAGTGTCAATGTAAATAATAACCCTCAGAGGTTTCTTCGATGGATTTGCTAAAGGACAATGTTCGTTCTCCATACATTGTTCGCCTAAGAACCAACCATTTTGACATATTACTACCCGAAAGCGAAATAATACGA
>NW_021133869.1:0-515 GCF_004193835.3 Ostrinia furnacalis
AATGACGTTTAACGCTACAAAATTATTTTAATCCACAGTTAACAAAATATCAGTTTTATCGGAATTAATTTTTTCGATACGAGTTACACGATATCTTTCGATGACTTTGCGAATGCAGTACGATGATACGATTATTTTTACGTTGCGGCAATCACTAAAATTCGCTAAAATGACACTAATGACGTTAAAAAGGTGGCACGCTCGTCTTCATACAAATTTTTTGACAAGCTGCAACTATCCATATCTGTGTTTGGAACTTTTTTTTTTTTTTTTTTTTTTTTTTTTTTTTTTTTTTTTTTTTTTTTTTTTTTTTTTTTTTTTTTTTTTTTTTTTTTTTTTTTTTTTTTTTTTTTTTTTTTTTTTTTTCTTGGCTTTCGCGGTTTGCGTTTAGCCACAACGGTGTGGGAGAAAAGGTTAGGAAACGTTTAGGTAAAAAACGAACCGGGGTGGAATACAGAAAAGGATGAGGATCAGGTTGGGAGGTGGAGAAATTAAATATGAAAAATATAAAGGAT